>NW_027332288.1:472500-537500 GCF_958299795.1 Porites lutea
AATAGAATTTACCTTCCCATTCTAAACCGAGCAAGTCAAATCTCGAGGGTGGAGAGGTATTATGCGGAAAGCCGACTTAATGTCAGTTTTTGCAAGGAAACACCCAGCACCTAATGAGCTGATTTTCTTAATCGCGTCATCTATAGTAGCGTAATGTACAGAAGATAGCTCCCGAGGAATGCCGTCATTTACAGAAGAACCTTCCGGAAAAGACAAGTGATGTATGAGACGGAATTCCCCAGGAGCTTTTTTAGGAACCAGGCCAAGAGGAGAAATTCGAAAATTCTCAAAGGGAGGCGTGTCAAAAGGACCAATTATTCGTCCTGACAATACTTCCTTATTAAGCTTATCAGTAACTTCCCGTGGGTTTTCAAAAGCACTCTTTAGATTTTTGGATCGAAAGTTGAATTTATCCCCAAAATATCGAATAGAAAAACCAAAACGAAAGCCATTTACGAGATAAGTCGCTATGGCCGGATCATACCCTCTAAGGAGCAGTTCCAGCCTGTGCGGCTTTACTGGGGTTGGACCGCAATTTAAGTGGGGCAGATCCTTTTCTGTCCTCTCCACTTGAGGATGCATGCTGGACACTGGGCTTGGCATGACACTGAGTTGCGGGATGCGTGGCACCGCACTTAAAACACTTGTGCTTGAATCGACAGCCGGCACAGAATTCGCCGGAGTAAAATTTCCAGCACACACCTTTTGGAAAGGACAGAAATGGCCGGGTTTGGGGTTTTTTATTCCGTGTATTATCCGGTGGAGATTTCGATGTTACGTTGATGGCCTGATTCCAAAGTTCCCACATTACCCTGTCCCAGGAAAATTTCTCTGGATTTGTTTGACGCAAATAGCGGAATTGCTGGTCGTAATAACGCCAGTTTCCCGACTTATTAGCAATATCTCTGACAACTTCACAATATTTAAGCAAAGCCGCAACCTTAAGCGGGTATTTAACTGTATAAACAGCCACAAAGGTGTTAAAAGCTGTCTGCCATTGCCCCAAGGATAAAAACTTAGGCTTTGGTTTGGATGGCTCGAGACAAAGACTTGGCGATTTTCCGTCATTGTTAAAAGAGAGAATAAATTGATCATTGTCGGGAAAAGACGATAGTAGCGCCCCAAAATCAATGTATTCATCGGCGCAGATCTTTGCCTTGAGCTTAGCCGACACCCGTGCCTCCAAATCAATTGGTACGCTCGTGAAGTTCACTTCACTAGGTTTGTCATTGGAATTTGAGATTGACATACCCGCCGATAGGGATGAAATGCTGGCTATCTCGGCAGCTGTGGCGGTCTCCACTGTGGCTGAGGCATCTACAGGCCCAGGACTTAGGTTAACCGTGGGGGGACTGGATAATGGGGTCGTTTGCCCAACTCCAACTGCTTTCAGGGCCTCTGTCACTGCCAATGTGACCACGCGCGTTAAGTCCCCGATGTTCACAGGGTCAGCTGTTTGTTGCGCTGCTGAAACCTCGGCCAGGTCCCTCGAGGCACTAGAGGATGGGGTCGCTCGTTTTGTGATCTTGGCAGCTGACCTACCCGCCTGTCTAGCTGACTTTCTCTTAGGAGGCATGACTTAAATAAACCGCACAACATTAATGACCAGTGACGCATGACTAAGACCACTAACATAAGTAATTAAACAAAGCATAGTAAAGAGAGTAAAAAACGGGTTGCAGTCAGCCGGCCAAATTTTGGTGTAAGCAACGGATCGGATGCAATAGAGGAAAAATGCGGATATATGATACATGGACACAAAACAATAGAGATAGGCGCACCAAGGTTCACCGGGCGCAAAAATTATGTGTCGGGTATCACTATATCACAAAATGAACATGTGACTTGAGGCAAAAATTCTGACAGGCCTGTCTCAAGCGACAAACAAAATATAGAGTATATGGTGCATGGACATATTGAGGACAAACGTCCTATAATGGCCTGAGTGCACTGGGCACACTATCGTAATAGCCGCCAAAAAATAAGTACACTAATTACGCCATGTGTCGGGCACCGATACCTCTTAAGTAAAATTGGCACTAGTCAGACTATAAGAGAAAAATGCCTAACTCGTCACTATATATTACAACGACATAAGTATGCACTTAGGTATTCATAAAATCGTGAAATTATCAGCCCACTAGGCCTGCGGCCTTAATGACTGCACCCCGGATACTTCGAAACAACTTTAAGTTGCCTAAATCATTTAAGTGAACTCCATCCGGCAAGTAAATGTTTTCCCGGGAGTTCCAGAAACCCCTGTGTTTCCAGTACAAGCAGTAAGGTATTGGTTCGAGAACAGCTTTAAGATACAAATGAAGTTTGGTAACTTTTAAATTGTACGCAGTACACTGAGGGGAGTGCCGCCGAATAACTTGGCATACTGCAATGCTTTTCACATTAAACTCGTCGTGCAGATATCGCACTAAAGTTTCAAGCTCCGAACCGACGGTTTGTGCCGGCAGTTTGGTTAAGTCGTTAGAACCCAACTCCAAGACTAGAATGTCAGGACTTAGACGGCGAATTATGCCTAAATCAAACTTCCGAACCTTCGCAATTGTGCGGCCACCTACACCATGAAAACGTATGGACCCTAGAGGTGATAGTTTGGCCATGACGTGTTCGTGCCCCCTTTTCTGCAAAAACCCAGCAAGACGACGAATAAAGGAGTGTCCCAAGATTAAGATTTGAAGTGGCGCCATGTACCCAACAACAATAAGACGAAAAGAAAAAACAGGACAAAATGATGAAACTTGCCTGATAAACTGGGAACAAAAATGAATTGCAATAGACTTTCACTTTCGCTGAGATGTGCTCACTGAGCTTGTTCGCAGAAAAAGGGGAAGAACTTACTTGTCGCAGCCTTTACATGGCTGATGTCTCTCCACGTGACAAATAAAAGACCATGTAATAGACCGCAGAGGCCACCCAGAGAACTGCTTATCGCAATGCCGCTCCTTAGCTGTTAACTACTGATAAGCTTATCTTTGGTCCCAACATAAAAACCATTATGTTCCTTCCGTTACGTAATGCTGGCCTTTCTGTGTATCGCAAAGAAATACGCCAAATATTAAATTTGAGCTTAGATTGCAGCGATCTAAAGATATTAAGCAATAAATACGAACCTACCTCCAACTAGACGGCGCCATTTTTCTTGCCCTGACAGTCCTACTCCGCATCACAGCTGAACAAGAGAGCGACCCAGACAGCGCGCATGAGCGTTCCAACGCCCTAGCTCCTTACGCCTTTGTTATTTGGGCGTGGCCCAAATAGAGTAATGGAAACGGCTTGTTTTTTGACGCAAATGTGCAATAGGCACGCAATACGTGCTAACGTAAACAAGGCAAGTAAACAAGCGAAGCGAGGCGAATGTCTGTCATGCGAACTCCTTGTACAAGGTAAGAGGCATGTGGGAAAGAAAGCTCTGCTTGCACACGGCACTCAATCGCACTTTTACGATCTCAAACGTTAATCTGAATCTTCAGTATTTTTGCCTCATCGAAATTTGGAAGTCTGAAGTCCAGGGATGAAATCTATCAAAAATATTTGGACTATTAACGTCAGGTTTTGGTCACAATAAGATCACAAGCAACGAACCTTGAAACACAGAAACTCATAAAACGGATCGAAATCCACCAATCACAAATCATAAACAATGACCTTTTGAACCCGTTGAAGAAAACTTTCGTTCTCTAAGAGGTCCGCTGGGATGATTGACGTCTGACATTTTTTTGACGAGAGGATCGAAATGCACTAATCATCGAAAGACAGTTTTAATTGCATGTTTCCTAAGAGGTCATCTGAATTTGCTCTTTTCTTTATTTTATGTCTATTTTTTGTGATTGGTCGATTTTGTTAGGTCGAGTGGATAATCTAATGAGGGACGATTTGGATATCGTTTGATCCGAAATTTTCGAAGCAACAGTGAGAATGAGTTTGGATAACATTTGGCCGCGGCGTTTCGAGGAACGTGTTAATATATTGTTCAATTATGTTATCCCGGATTAAACTTACAAATGCACACACTGTTCGCGGTAGGCCCGCACTAAAAAATAACAGTGAGTGTTTTAGGAATGGGCTGGTCCGCGAACTCAAAGAAAGACAAAGGAAATTATCAAGACATTCAATGACATCAAAGACTCATGGACCTTACAGACGTATAAATCAGGAGTGTACGTGTAAAATAGATAAGAGTTTGAACAAAGGAATGTTTAATAAGTTTGAGAGTCGCAAGATTTGTGTAGCTGGTTATCAGTGTGACAATAGTGATTTTGATTTTGCATTGCGGAACACAGCGTGTTGCCTATGATAAAAATCTGTTCCGATGAAGGAAGAGACGATTGTCAACAATTGAAACCAAAAGGGACTGAGGCTTCTTTTGGAACTACTGTGATAACTGCAACAATTCTTCTTCAATTTTGTTTAGCAGGGTGACGGTTAATGTACTTGTTTTTGTATTGCGTGTTATGTTTTTTCATACGATGGTGTGCGTCGGGATTTTGCATTATCAGCAAGTTTTGTGTTAGAGTGTTTTGATGGCAGCGAGGTGACAACAAGAGAAGGTAATGAGCTAGTTGTACAGAAGGAAAATTGTGTTGTGGAGGAAATAAAAGAAGTTGAATTGAATTCTCGTCGTGGGAAACAGGGGCGGATCTAGAGGGAGGGTGCAGGGGGTGCGCACCCCCGCCTGAGTTGACCTGCGGTTTTCTAATACAACTGGTATTCTGCAAAAAAAAAAAACTATGTGGTTTATTGGTGTTGGAGTAGAGCAAGAGACGACTGCACCCCCTCCTAAAAAAAATCGTGGATCCGCCCCTGGGAAATTTATTTATAACAGAACTTACAATTTAGTCCATTATATTTTCGGCATGACAAATTACCACAAAATCGAGATTGTAATTCGAAACTCGCGTTGTTTTCAAAATTTGCATAGATCGGGCGCTGCAAAGAAATATTTAGGTTACGAGCGCTTCGAAATACTGTACCTTCAGAACGGCATAGCTTTTACTTGTTGTGCTATATCTTTCTAAACTATCGATCGATTCTAGCTTAAAAACTCTCAAAAGCAGCGGTCTAAATGTCAAAGCCCGTGGCTGGTTGAAATCGTCTCTTGTTTGTTTTCAAACGATTTAGGATGGATCGAACCGACTTTGGATCGATTATTTTATCAGCTTGTGGTATGAACGAAACGTTTTTCTTCTCGATAAATTAAAGTTCACTCAACAAATTTAGAAAGATTTACTTGACTTTTCATATGTGGAACGAACCTACTTTTTTATGGAACGATCTGACCATGGAACGAAATGACAGGTTACCGTCATGCCCCTAGCAGACTACCAATGAACAAATTAAAAGCTTTGTTACAGAAAACAGGGAAAGTGACACTTTTTGTATGGAAGAGTATTCGGAAAAATACACCATTGTCGTCTGAAATTCATTGTTACGTTAAAAGTAGAAAGGGTTTTCACTTAAACGGGTACAGAAGTAACTGTAACAGTGCGAGGTTTTTAGTTAAGGGGCAACTCCAAAACTAGTTCGTAAACGAGGGAAGGTGTATCTGTCGTCCATGCATCAGAGCACAGGCGATTTAGGTGGAATGGGATATCCAAATAGGCTTCTAAGTAAGAATTTGCCCCTCTGTACATGTAATTATCCATTTTATACTGCTCAAAACAGTTTGAATCACCGGGTTAATTTGGCCAATTTAAGCTTTGTACTGATATAGATAAAAATCCAGGACCTTCAATTTATGTAGATGCTGCAAAAACAATTAATACTCCATACTGTCAAGGAAATGTTACAGGATTTGGATAAAATGGTGGACAACGATGTGTCGCAATGAGTCTGCGCTTTAATTTACAGTAAGATAACAAAGATGACTTCAGTTGATGATATGACTCAAATAATGATTGTTGGTATTCAATTAGATTCGTGTCTGTCACTGCTTGCAAGACAATCTATGTCAATGTTAACAGAATTGCCAGGAATGGTCACAGTGTTTGAGCAATTTTTCCATCTTGAATACATTGACAGTTATACTTGTAACATCCATCTCTACTGTATATGCCACTCACAGGTTACAGCATTTGAAACACTCTTGGCACTGAACTACAACTCATTCATTTTAACGGTGGCAATTATTGGTGTTGGTATCTACAGCATTGAGGCTGGGGAATATAATGTATTTGATTCTTATGCTATGTATCATAACAGTCATAGTGAAGGGACATGTGTATTGTTGGAAATACCATCCATGCATAAATTAGTACAATATTTTCAGACTCTACATAGGAATGAGGATATATATGAACTTAAAGGTGTACATATTGCCACCTTTGAACCTCATCTTTTCTCAAGCAACGTTGAAAATTGTAGTATATCAAATGTTAATAGTTACCAATGTTCCAGTAAACAGTGCTGCCCTATAGCAGTATATGCAATGTGTTACTCTGTTATTATTCCTTGTGGATACTGGACTTAAGGAACTTTATTTGCCCTTGTTAGTAACCGGAATACACTGTAGAAAGTGATGGGTGTGAAAAAACATCTGTCGGTATCAGTGGAGTTGAGATAAACCTTACTCTCTGGGCTGTTACCACTTATGTCCTATGTTGTAATTTGGCTCCAAGCATGTCTGCATTGAAGATGTGCATATTTTCAAACATTGTCGTGAAATGACACTATTTTTGTTGTGGATTGGGACATACTGTATAAGCTGTGTGGTTCAGCAAACAAGTGGAGTAAAGGATTTGTCTTCTCTGGTAAGATATTTACTGCAATAAGGCATGTTCAAAGTATCATACCCGTAGTACGACCACGCCCAAATATACGCTCACACAGCGTCTTGTTATGCTAGATCAATATGATCAAGTTCACTCAATTTCTTCGTCAAGAATTAAAGTGTTAAGACAATCTCATTAATTTACTTGTAGTTTTGAAGTAAAAACGCATGCCATTCATAAATATAGAGCGCAAACAAAAATTCAACAACAACATATTGTCGTAGTCAACAAAATAAATCAAAGTATGAATTTATGAACGACCTGCAAAAGACTCTAGACCAAAGATAAAGACCAAGACTGTTTCAAATCATTAACAATTAGACTTGTCTGTCGCTACCAAGAGCCATAATGAAACAAAAGACTAAAAAGAGACGCTGTTTTTTGCATAATGTCTTTGTTTTGATCTTAGGGAAACACACATTGATCGCGCAAAATTAAAATTGTTCGATCGTGCCGAATCACTGCGACTTGGAGAAAGACAGAACCAAGTACCATTGGTATACTACTCCATTAAAAGCAGTCCGTAAATAAAAAGGGAAAGTAATCTCTGGTATTTTCCAAAATTATGCTCGAACACCCAAACAGTTCAAAAACATGGCATTCACAGGATCTAACTCGTACTGGTGCCTCTCTAAGTCCGTTGTGAACAAGCTGGAAGAGCAAACGGTCGTGTTTATCGTTGCCGTGAAGCACTAAAGATAAATACAAGAGGGAATGTTTTCGAATTCTATGACGTCTCCTTCGCCAGGGTATCAGTAAAAGGCGGGTCAGGGGTAGGGGTCTATCTTTTTTAAAATAATGCTGTTTTAGGTTTAGGGTTAGGGTTAGGGTTGACACTAACCCAAACCCTATCAGCATTATTAATTTTTAAAAAATATGGACCCCGATCCCGACCCCGACCCCACGTTTCACTAACACCCCCTTCGCCTAAGTTTAGTTTCATCACGAAACTCATGGCCATGTGGATGTAATTGCTCTTAGTAATAAAACAGCCGCCGCCAACTCGATAGCCACTTCATGTCCACATACTTTGAGCACGAAAAAAAAAATCCAAAAACCAGCAGCCTCTAAAGTAACTCAAGGTTATGTGAAGTCTAAGGAAAATTCCATCTAAGATTCCATTTGTGGAGTAGCCGTCGTTAATTCTCTGCCAGTGCAACGGCCGCTATAAAAGGACACTGTAAATCCGCGTACAAAATTCCGAGGGCAAACAATTTCAAAAATAGCGCAGAAAAACTCTTTTGAAATCACCATAGAACGATTCTTTATTATATAAACACTAATGAAATACCAGGTGAACTTTCGTGCGAAAACATGATATCTTCACACGTGAAAATAACATGTTATTTTCACATGTGAAAATATCACCGTTGCTATGGCTACATAATAGATCACGCCTTTCGCAGGAAATAACTGTTTCATTGAAATGGTTTAGTATTTCATTGGTGTTTATAAAATAAATAGAACATTACATGGCTGCTTGGAGATATGAAATTTGTCTTCTCGTGTTGAAAATATTTCACTCGTTCGCTTTGCTCACTCTTGAAATATTTTTCAACACTCGAAGAGAAATTTCGTATCTCCGCGCGCCCATGTAATATCCTCTATTTATACAAAACCTCCCTAACTATCAAACGATGGCTGAGATTTAAACAGATAAAAAACAGCCTTCTAAAATCCCCGACAGAACTTGAAAAAGTCGTGTTGACGTTTTCAAGTTTGTTTTCATTGCCTCGCACATGCGCCAGGGGTGACGCGAGGTAGTTACAAAATGTTTACTACCTCATTTTTCTTGACCTTGATGCCTATGTATTTAAAGCCATCTTATTCACTGAAACATTTTTCAAGCTGATCGAATACAGAGAAGTTATCTTGAAAAATTCACTGCTCATTAGGCATGCAGAAATGCAGATTTGAGAAGACCATTTCCGAGTTCCTAAAACTTTCAAAACGGGGCTAAGTGTAAATCTTTCTTGTGGAAATGAGCCGTTTTATTTGCACGAGAATAAAAATTATTATAATTATGTTAATTGCTTTGCTCTTAGCCTCGCTTTGAAACGGAAGCTGTGAGCATATTGTATGTGGCCTATTTGATACTGGTTGCGGCAAAGAGGGACTGATTCAATTAAGCAACAGACCACACTTTCTATGGGTTTACCGGCGTGATAACCCACGCGGGATGTTGGGAGAACACGAGAAAAGCTTGTAAATCACGAGCCGAAGGCGAGTGATTTACAAGTTTTTCGAGTAACTTGATCAGATATCTCTTTTCGGAACAATTTCTTTCATTCAGGAATTTAATTTTGACATAAAATAAATCAAGAATACTAAAACTATCCGCTTTGTTGCTGGTTGGCACATGGTTAAGCTTTCCTAAAGACTTTCTACACCAGAAATTCACACAGTTGTTGTCTTTCTCTGCGATTTGGCATTGTCGTGAAATGTAAACTGCTTTCCAGCTTTGTGCTTTATAACTTTTAAAGTAGCGAATTGTGATGCTCTGTAATAAAATGTGGAAACCAACACTTTTTAATTTTAAGAAGGGCTGGGTAAGTAACTTGTTCTGTGTTTTATTCTTTCTAAAATTGTTGTTTGCAGATCAATAGCCCGTTTTGTTTATGGCTCGTGTTCGGGATGCCTTTTTCTATGGGTTTACGTATAATAAACCATAGGTTTTTGACCAATCAGATCGCGCGTACTATCTCAGTTATTTTATAAATTCAAATAATTGATTCATTAATGGAATATATGAGGGTAAGCCTGACCAGGCGTGACTTTAAACCTTTGGATCACTTTTGTAACGGCAAAGATCGATGCCCAACCCTATCTTTAAGGTTAATTTAACTTCAATTTTCATTCAATTAAGATAGCTTCTGTATGAATTTCAGTCATCATACAGGGAGACATAGATCTGCAATTTTTCGCAGCAGTGTGGCTTGGGCTGAGAACAGGAACAAGAGAAAGAAGATAAAAAGAATGCCAAAAAATAGTATATTAACCTATCTTTGGCTTTTGTCACTGGCCACAACTTTTACTTTGTGGCTTTTCTACACGCGGTTGAATCATGTGTGGGACCTAAGGTGAGCAAAACTTTACACATTTTTAAATTTTAAATTTTTACTTCTTTTCGCCTCATGATTGACAAACGGCTTATACAGTTATTGAGCAAAACATTATTTGCAGTGGCGGATCCAGGGGAAGGGCCCTGGGGAGATCGGGTTCCCCCCCCCCCCCCTTATCTGAAGGTCTGGATTCGCCACTGATTTGCATGATTTTACTCAATCGTCCTTCTGTGGTAGAGAGTAGAAATGCATCAACGAAGGCAGGTCGTTTTTTCTTTTTTCACGGTAATTGTGACGAGAGAAATTGTAAAAAGCGGCAACTGAGTGAAAGGTGTCAGCCTGTGTGTACCTCATAACTAACTTAAATATTATATAATAAGGGAATGCGAAAAGCTGCGAAAGTTACCTGCGAGCGATCCGTCCTATCACCGTACGTCAACACCTCTGTTAATAATAGGGAGCTTAAGCAACCACGCCGGCATTGACGGCAGCGAGAATGTAGCTTAACATGGGAATTCACGCTGTTTTATACTGTATCGCTTTTATTCCATCTTGTTCAAATTGTCAAATGTTCGCGATATTTCTAGACATATATTTTAAAGGACTTCGTACTCCATAAAATGGAAAATGCAAAGTTTCACGTCGTCGTTATAGACTGACGTCAACAAAGGAAGGAAAGGAACTATTTCCTGGTAATTTCCAACAAAAGACCTGGTAATTTCCAACAAAAGACCAGTCAGTGTCGGTGGCTAGTGGTGGAAATTTACCTCGCCGCTTAGCGACCTCGGTAAATATTCACCAGCACTAGCTACCTCCACTTCGGTGAATAATTGTTATATATACCGTGTGGCGCGAAGTTTTTGCGGGAGTTTATTTTTGCGGATTGGCGATATTTTGTGTTTTGCAGAAATAAATTTTTGCGATTAGGACAAATTGGTTTTTCTTACTGGGAATTAATTAGCCTACGAGCAAGCTCTCCTATTTGGGCGAGCGAAGCGAGAACGCCCCTCGCTCGAGCGTTCTCGCGAGGTTCGCTTCCCTCGCCTAAATAGGAGAGCTTGCTCGCAGGCTAGGAATTAATTTTTGCGATTTTTTTAAAGTGCCCGGTACCCAGCATTGATAATGTTTTCGTTGTTTTTGTTGGAAATTACTAGCAAATAGTTCCTGTCGTTGTTTTGGATACATTCTCGCTTGTCTCTCGTAATATCGACCGAATTCATACTGTAGATGGTATTACTTAAAAAGTGAAAAGTATTTAAACTGAATAACACTTAAGATATTTCCTGGTCACATCATTACCGTATTGATTCTTCAAGCTGTAAATGACCTGTAAGAAGTTGATAATCAGACTCATAAGGTTGTGTTTTTGGAATCGCATAGTTAATTCACAAGAAAGTTTATCCAGTCATATTCGGAGAAGAAGATTGACACCTTTCCTAGATCGACTACTCGATATAATTTTTAAACAACAACTTTAGAACCCTTTTAACTAATCACAGTATTGTAGGGATTTTATATAGAACTCGTCACCTCGTAATTTTTATATTGCTCCCTTGTTTATACTGGCTGGACAGCCCAATATTAACAGTCAAATTTAAGAAAGAAATTGTTTGAACAAGGCAAACCCCTCCAAGGTTTCATGCGGATGAGGCACCTTCAGCCAATCACAGAAGACTTGCTAAGCATTAATTTGAGCTAGGAAGAATGGTTTGCTAATCATTATAAAATCAAGGTGCGACAACGATATAGAGAGTGTGTATTCCTGATACTGCAATGTAAAGTTGTATGAAAGAAGTCACATCTCATTTGTTGAAGAAGAACCAGCTAGTTCCCTCTAAAAAGTTCTTCTTACGGGATACCGTTTTGTTTCTGATAATGAAAGAGGCAAGTTGTAATTGAACAGACACGATTTATTAGTACTGTATTTTTGTGTAGCGAATTGAAGTTAGAGAATATTTACTCTGGAGTAAATTTTACCGAAAAAAATGTTTGCGATAATTGTTATTGCGGGAACTTATTTTTTCGGATCACTGGGAAAAATCGCAAACATTAGAACCTGCAAATATTTCGTGCCACACGGTAGTCAGTTTACTCCCTTATACCTGATTCAAAGCCGGGCCAGAACAACACAACTACAAACACATGATTAAGACGACCGTGTAATCATAATCCCATTTTTTCAGCCTAAGGCTCAAAAAGGTAGGTCATTTTCGGATCTGAAACGACGGATGTCAAACTACTTTGTTCCTTTATCGATTATTTTTACAGGAATATAAATCATATCCGGCATCTGACGTCAAAATGGCCTCCTTCCATTCGCCCAACTTCAAGATGTGTTCCTTGCGATCACATTATGTTCCTTAAGACACATAAAACTGGTGGATCAACTATCGTCAACATCCTCTTTCGATATGGAGACAGCAGAAATCTCACATTTGCTCTTGGGACCAGTCATCTAGCCTGGCCACAAAGATTCCGCATATCTCAAGTTATTCCTTTGTACAGACAACCTAACATTTTGTGCAGCCATACGGTATTTAACAAAAAACCCTTGAACTGGCTTTTTCCGCGAGAAATTAGCAAGTACGTAACAATTATTAGAAATCCGGTGGATAATTTTGAGTCTTTCTTCAACTATTACCACATGGGTAAAGGTTTAGGCCTAGGAGACGATCCTGTGGTTTCACTTAAGAATTTCTAGAAAGACCGTCATCATTTTATGACACATCCGGTGCAAGAAAACCGAGTATCAATGCAAGAAACCCAATGATGTTTGATTTGGGTGTTAGCCAAAAATATTTCCAAAATAATACAGCTGTTACCGAGTACATTGACTTTCTAAACAAAGAGTTTGATTTGGTTATGATTATGGATTACTTTGACGAATCATTAATATTGTTGAAGCGCCTGTTGTGTTGGGAAATAGATGATATTTTGAACGTGAAGGTAAACGAAAGACTAGACAAGGAAAAGGCTTCTAATCTAAGTGACAGAGTAAAGGAAAACATAAAACGGTGGAATAAGGCAGACGTTCTGTTATTCACTTATTTCAATGCAACATTTTGGAGAAAAATAGAAATGGAAGGTTCAGGGTTTTACGAAGACCTGTCTGCTTTCCGTGAAAGGAGATTGGAGCTACAGCAAATGTGTTTTGAGAATGGAACTGGGGCAACGCAACGGGTCTATAAGGGGAAAGATGTAAAGAGCTATTCCACTAGAAAAGATTTGAATTCAAGTTTTAAATTTTTGTGCAATCGCCTCATCATAACGGAGAACAGTTACCTAGATGAGCTGCGTAAAAAGCGTAAGAAAGAACTGGAATCAGATTTGGAGAAACAGACCGGGATTGATGACTCTACTAGCTGGGACGTGGCAAAAGATTTGCAGTATATACCCGTAGAAACTTAATACACAGTAATTAGTTGGGATAGGCCGGCAGCATGTCCCGGGGTGCAGGTGAAGTCAGTGAAAATGATTTTTTCGTTACTTCCTTATCAAGGCTACTAGTGCGCATTCTCACCCAGGAATCCACCAGCTTAAATGACCTAACCAAATGGTAATTCTGAATTGAGATTGGACTGGGTTTTTTTTAAATAATTAGCCAAAAAATAAAATATTTGTCTTTTAGTCCGCCTCGGAATCTGTTGTAGTCATTATTTCAAGCAGCTAGATCATGTCTAAAAGAGCATAATTAACTTATATCTTCGATGTTGTGTGTTAAATTCATACTAGTGCAGTATATCAATTTAAGCGAGATAGTTGATGTTTTGAAAGCTGTCTTCATTGTGACTGGTGAACACTTTCGCACACTCTGATTTAAGCCCTAACCTAGAACCCGCAACAGGCTAATCTAATAAACAGAATTGTACAGCAAGTAAATTTTCAAAAATTCAAGAGAGTTTATGAAGAGTGAGAACGCACATCTGTTCAAAAACGCTGAAAACAGTCTTCTTACGTTTATTAAAAACCCTGAAACTTCCGGCGTTGCTAAAACGAGGGTAAGGGTAACACCAAGGATAAGGGTAAGGGTGGGGGTGAGGGTGAGTTTAAGGACAGGGTGAAACCGTATGGAAACATAACTGTAGCGATGAACATGCAGCTATCATTCGTCCATTACTGTTACTGCACAAAAAAGAAATTTTCTGACAGAAATTGCGTTCTTTTGCGAACAAAGGCTATCTTTTTTAAATGAGCTTGATTAGTACATCACATCAGTTTTTTGAGCAATGGACCTTAAGCTATTTAAAATTTATTTTTTTGTTCAGAAATGTAGTAGGCCCGATGCTAAAAACAATTGAGTTCTGTAAAACGATATTTTTGGGTATAAGTTAATACCAAAATGAAAATACCTTTATCGAATAAGGAACGTTAATGAATCATCAAGCAACGCTATTTTAAAAATATTTTAATGATTATTATCACTAAGTAGAGTGTTTTGAATCGTTATATAAATACGCTGTACTGGAATGTACTGGGCTTACGAAAGCTATTTGTTTTTCGTTAATAAGGTTTGGCCTTTCTCTGTAAAGATGCTCTTTTGGACGTCGGTTTCTCTTTGCACACGTGCCGCTATTCAATTAAGAAATGATGCTTTTTGTTTAAACTGAGCCCACACAGAGGTTCTTAATCTAATTAGTTCTGGTAAATTTAACGACATTTGTTTGTTATCTTGCATTAATTGGCTTAATTGGTTTTTCCTAAATCTTTAGAAGCTTGACCTTACCAAGTTGTCTTTTCCTGGACATTCCTATTTTTACTATCTTTCGCGTATTTAGTGGTTTGATCGAAACTTCAGTGCGCTTCCAAAAGAAAACCTTGTCCAACAGACTATCTTAGTTAACTCGTTGTGATAAACAAGCTTTTGTTACTACCTACTTCAATTTACTTGCTAAAAGTTGTAACGAGTGATACCTTTGTTTAAAGGCTTTCGCAATGTAAATATCTTGCTAATTGATTTTTTGACTAGAGATTTTTAAACTATCTTTTAGTTAATATATGGAAAAAGGCGGGACTAATTACCATTGTACGATATTCCAACAAGAAGCTTTTAAACGACAACTTAAGCACTGTACGCGAATTGACAAATTGTACATTTTAGAGTAACGATATTGTACATATGTGATTTTCATTCATGTAAACATTCCTTGTAATTTTTGTGTCTCTCTGACTGTTTTGTTTTGACTGGACAATTATTGGACAAAAATGAATTTTGGAGTTTTAACTGATTTTCCTATTACGACACAACCTCGAAGGAAAATATGTTAATAATTCTTATAGCCAATCGAATTTTTACTGATGTAAGATTATTTTAAGTTGAGTAAGATTGGCAGCCTTCAGATTCAGTCAGGATAAAAGGAGCTGTAACTAGGTCTTGTCAGAGAGATACTGCTAGCCTTGATTGTCAAAAGTTGAGCAACAAGTTATCTACATTAAAACAAGTTTAAAGAGACAAAACGTTTGAGTTTATTGTAGAGGATTACTTTTCCCCCAAGTTTCCTACTACAGTTTCCAGTTTCGAGAGGGGCACGCAAAGTTAGACAGCGTTAAATTGCGTCGCACTATACCATACTCTTTTGGAGGGTTGCTGTTTCATCGCTTTCAGATTAAGGACCCGTTGACATTTATCAATTTTTATAAGTTTGTTTCAGTTTGTGAGGTTTGGTACTTTTTGACCGATTAGTTGTTGTTCATGGGAGTGGCCTAAATTAAGGTGACAATGTCTCTTACCAAGGGAGAAAAACGGGACAGAGAAGGCATCCACCATACACACCCTATTCCATAGGTAATTCGTCTCGAGTTAATTTTAAGACCACAGATCCCAAGGGGGGTTAGACAACGGCCAATCACATAGCGCGAATGTGTCCCGCGTGGATGACCCACGCACTGTAATTTTCAGGGAGTTATAATAACTCCTCTAGTGGGGCTAATTTAACTCCTTACAGTGGAGTTATTTTTCGTGGAGTTACTTTAACTCCGACTTAACTTTACGCCGTCGTTCATTTTCCCCTTACGTGCTTATCAGCGATAGAATTCCTAAACCTGACGAAGGGCTCAGGAATTTGAAGGAAGGTGCAAATACTACCATTGAAGCTAACAACTGCTCGCAAACTACGGATATATTGCCAGATTTCATCGAGTGTAAAAGGGGAACATTGCTCTCTACTCTGCTTGATTTGCATGATGATCGATATGCTGAAAATTATATCCAGGTTTTGTTTTGACTAGACGCAGAAAACAACCACCGCCCCTCTCATGTCGTTTCCAAAATAGGTCAACTTCTACTATGGGTCAACTTCTTCTATTATGAAATCAACAAACGATACAGCAACAAACCTGACAAACGTTATGGTCTCATCCTGGTGTCCTGCATTCTTTCGAAAGATTTAATCGGCATACCGAATTTTGTTAACATCTCAATAGCTAACGAATGTATGGTTGTGTTAGCTGTGGGAAACACAAAGAAAGAGACATCTTGCAAGAGAGATTACGGAATTTGCATTCCTCCGATATTTGGAAATATTCGAGACGCCGCAATGTAGTCTAGTTTCTGGAAATGTCGCAACTTTTAGGAGCGTCATGTATTTTATACATTTTATGACTACAATATCTCTGACAATGCGAGAAAAATGTTTATTTACTACGAAAGAAAAGGGTTACCACAAGTTCTTCAATTTCTTGTCTTCCGTTCGTTCAACTGGTCTGCGCACCAGAGCTTGTGCTTTTAATCTTCAAGTTCCATACCCTCGGTCTAATTCTGGAAAGCGCACATTTGCTTACTCTGCTGTCACTCTTTTTAATTGCCTTGACACTGATCTTAAGCAAATAGCGTGTGTATCTCCTTCTTCTATTATATATTCATCTAGATTAAATAATTTTAATCATAAACTCCTTGTGTTATTCCTTAAGTTTGCTAGTAACGTTTCTCAACATGAAGAATTAATATGTTATGATTGTCGTTTTTCCCTTTATTGTAACTGTATTAGAAGGTAATTAGGTTATAACATCTTATATCTTGTTAAACCATACATTTGTCTAGTTCTATTTTTTCTCTTGTTGTAGTCGTATATTACTGATTAGGCATTGTTTTTATATGTGTATTTTGTATTGTTGTGAAGGCCGTAAGTTAGATAACTCATTGGGTTATTGCGTCACCTTCGTTAAATAAAGAATATTGTATTGCATTGTATTGGAATTTACCCACCTATATCACAGTCCAAGATGTCCATTACCACGGGCAATTTTTTTCCATGCAAGACTGCTTGTT
Source organism: Porites lutea (assembly GCF_958299795.1). Classification (NCBI taxonomy): domain Eukaryota; kingdom Metazoa; phylum Cnidaria; class Anthozoa; order Scleractinia; family Poritidae; genus Porites; species Porites lutea. Next base: position 489,609 of record NW_027332288.1, read on the forward strand.
CCGATCAATAAATCGTCTCAACTTCGTTCCGTTCAACAATTTAGACGAGTTTATAACCCCGCTTCAGAATGAAAGCATGCCTTCCATACTTTAACGTATCCACGACTTTAACTATTGTGGCCACTGTTTTCCAAGCGCACGATTTCCCACTGTAGATAGCTTGACTCAAAACTATTCTCTTTTCACTTAAAACGTTCTACGTCGTTCACCGCAAGCTGATTCGTCACACACCAAATGCGTTGATGATCCACAAAGAGTGTTTGAACATGGAGTACATCTTATCATGCAACCATTTGAAGGCTACAAACTAACCATGTCTGATTGGAATCAACCACCGTGTAACGCGGCTGCTGATATGAACGTAGATCCAACCATGCAGAAATACGGCGAGCAATTGAGAAAGAATGTGAGTGCAAGCTTCGATGAGTCTAAGACCTTTAATAGTTCACATTAACTACCCTATGCCGAGTCGAAATCGTGAGAACTCGTTAAGGTGGAGCTCGAGAATGTTAACCCCGTGCAGTATAATTGGAGTACAAAGTAGATAAAAATTAACCGAGCGCTCAAAACGTTACGGTGGGAGAACCGTTTAACACAGGCCGAGCTGGCCCACCATCGAGAATGCTATTGAGACTAAAACGTCAAATAGTAGTGAAAGGTTGTACTAACGCCAACAGGAACGAGTCCGTGTCTAGATTGTTCGCTACTTAGATGTGGACAGCCCGAATCGTCAAGCATGTAAAGATGACACCGTATCTCTTAACGAGGCTACGCCCATAACGAACTTGAAAAGGCCCATAATAGTCCACACCAACCGATGTAAAAGCAGGCTTGTCAGGCAAAATGCGACTTTCCGGCAAGTCAGCCATTTTCTGTTGGCAAATAGGCGCCTGTCGACGGCGGCAGCTGACACATTTTGCAAGAGCACGTCTCACGGTACCAAGTATTTTGTTAGATCCTAAAGTGTCTTGTATGTGATTCGCGCAGTTAGCTACCACTTAGGGACCGGGATGTTGTGTCTAACACCCAAGAACAATAGCCACCTCTAATCAGGCCCCCTCCAGAAAGGTAGTGCGTTCATTTGCATCTTTATTTTTTAGTTAAGTTTAAGTTCCGATAATTATTTAGTCACTACTGGCAGACTTTTTAATATTTTCAGGTAAAGCATACCATAGCCGCAGCCGAAATCGGGAAAATGAATTCTTTAATTGTTCAAGATAATAAGACGTGACATAAAACTTGTTGGTAGTTCGTGATCTGGTATTGTAGGAATGGATATCTGAGAAACGGGCGAATAGATTTTGAATACGAGCAGGAGATAGCAATTGTTTTGAACATCATACATTAAACAAGAAACAGATTCGACATAAAGAAAACGAAAAGGCAAGATACCGTGGAATAGGGTGTTCACACTTTCGAGAAAAGTTTATCAACCGTATAGCCCGCGTCTGAAGGAGAAGAAGCTTATCCAATGTTGACTGTGACGCTTGACCTCACGAGCTAATTCCATAGGTGAGGTAAGGGAAAATAAGAGACTGATATAACTTTACAATAATAAAATTAAAAAGGGTACAAGGGGTACCAAGTGTCTCAGTTTAGCTATCATGCCAACGGTCTTGTAATTTTTAGAGCGATCAGATCAATATGAACTTGCCAGTTAAGGTTCTTGTCAATAATTAAGTCAAGAAATTTTACATAATCTTTACATTCTAATGGTGAATATGACATTTTATCGTTGTCAAAAATATCTATCGTTGGTGATTTCGAAATATCATATAATTAGATTTCTTAGAATTGAGAGATAGTTTGTTCCCTGTCAACCATTCGCAGGGTTTGTTTAACTCAACATTTACCTCTATTTCTAGGGATTTAAGGTTGTTATTACTTTACAAGATTATGGCGTCATCAGCAAATAAATAAAACTTGAGCTTATCTGAATAGGTTGTGATATCATTTATATGCAAAAAAAGTAGAGGCCCCAGAACAGAACCATGAGGAAAGCGGCAATCCGTGGGAGCCTTTTCAGAACTACGGGGGCTAACATTAGTTGTCTATGAACGCAATTTAAGATAACAGAAGAACTAGTCGTTGACTATCCCTCTTATTCCATAATGATACAACTCTGCAGAAGAATTTCATGATTTACTGCATCGAATGCCTTCTTTAAATCAATAAAGATGCCACAGTTATACAACTTATTGTCCATGTCATTTTGAATACTGAGTAGTGTTAATAAAGACCGCGATGAGGGGCCAGAAAACAATACAAACATGGACAAAATGGATCAATTTGTATAGGTAATTTAAAAGCAATTCTATGTAACTGTCATCTCTCTCAACAAGGAAACCTTTGGTGCCATCAGGAGTCCAAACAACATAGTGACGTCCTTGAGTGGATGTGCAGAACTTTTTCCAACATGATTTTCGGGATATGGTGGACACACACATTTTGGTAAGGAACTGAATCCCATGAAAGGAAATTTAATCTCCAGGACCGTTTTCCTTTTCCATTAAAGTCTATGATTTCATCTGGTGAAGAACCCTGGCAGTTTCTCTTATAATTAAATTATCTGTATTTTTGCCTCAAAAACATTAAGGTAGGTGACAAGATTACTGTACTAATTGATAGAACCCTATAACATTGCAAATTTGATTCATTGGTTTCTTTAGTCATATGATGTAAATCATAACATAAATCATTCTTGTCCAGTAATCATTCAATCATGGCCTTTTCCCATTTTCCGTCCAAGGCTGAGGTGTCTCTGCCAGTTGCTTCCATTGATTTCCCCTTACGAGCATTGAACCACCAAGCTCTTCTTTGTTTTTAAAATTTGGGATCACAGTTACTTGAGTTTTCAGAAGATATGGATTCGTAGAATTGAAAACCATCAAGGCTCTTTACAGATAAATTACCAAGAAATTTTACTAGTGATGTACAAGTGTGGTACCATGCAGACTTTACTACTGGGGGTTTAGTTTTACTTAAATTTTGTTTTAAACTGGTCATCCTTTTTAATTTTGTTTGGACATGCTACTCTAAGGTGGCCCTTTTTGCCACATAAGTAGCACTTTTGCTTGACCAGCCACTCTGGTTCATGTCCTTCGGACGGTTATTTACCCAGTGACCTTGTTTCTGGCACCGAAAACAAACATCGCTTGATTGTGTATTTGAAGCCAAGTTTGCATTATATTTCTCATTGAACTCTTTTTTATCACTTGTCGTAAGGCAGAGTCATTCTCTTCATGTTTTGGTGCAAGGCGATCTCTAGCTAAATATGTTACACACCTTGTTTTTGTAAATTTTATAACCAAGCAGAAAGTACCTGAAAGTACTTGAAAATGGTGTCCAAAGTCTTTGAAAAGGCTGTGGCAGTACAGTTAACAGCTTATGTTTCTTCCCGGCCACCACCTACATGAAGGGTTCCAGTCAGCTTACAAGCTCTATCACTCTACTAAGACTTCTCTTGTCAGAGTGGAGAATAAAATTCTTTGTGCCATTGACAGTAACCATTCATTGATTCTTTTATTATTAGATCTTTCTGCGGCTTTCGATACTGAAGATCATTCTATTCTGTTTTCTATAAAAACAAAGTACTTTTAATCCTGACAAGTTCACAATAGATAGTTACGGTTGCGTGGGTTTGGTTGAAATGGGTTTCTGCGATTTATAGCTTTTCCTTGTTTCATTTTTGTTTAGTTTTAAAGTGTTTTAGGATGACTTATTAACTTCAAAACTTTTACCGTTCAAGTAAATGACAAAGTAATTATTAATCCAGATAACATTCTGCTAGTCGATTGTTATGAACCAACGGTTATTGGGGTAAATGACTTTTCCTTAAGAATATTGTATATCAAGCTAATATGGATGTTTCTATATTTCATTCAAATGATCATTATTTCTTTACAACGCAAGTCGCGGATGCTTTTTAATAAAAAACATAATTTCGAACACTTTATTGTTGATTTTCTACACTATCAGCGTTTTTTCTTCTTCCTAATGTTCGTCCAATTATATATCTTTTCGTTCAAATATTAAACCGCACTGTTTCACGAAAGACATTAATTTGAAACCTCCCGGGCACTGAAAGGGAAGGTTGTTAAACGTTAACCTGAGGAACTTGATCTCAAGGTCGATTATTTCACAGAAGAGGATAGCGCGGCGTTGTAAGCTGAGATAAGGATAGAAATTGTAATAGAGAGATAACTTTGCTTGCATAGGCAAATTAAAACTAGAACCATGTATAATTCCTATCGAATGAGAGTGGTTTTCAAAGGATTTAAAATATCTCAACATGAAACTTCGGGAAAAGGCCTTCATCCAAAGCCACTCCTATACACATGAACAAAAACCAGGGAGAAATGGCCTTTTTACCAGAGAGGAAAAAGGAACAAATGGCAAAGTCAGACTGAAACATGAAGAACTTAATTTTGGAAAGTAGAGATGAATGGGGAAGAGAATATGAAGGAATGGCCTCGCCCGGAAGAACGCCAAGATCATAACGAAGCACAGAAGGATAGGACAAAGGAAAGATCAAGAGAGAATCCAAACGCTGCCTGGAGAACACCCAACAACTTCAGCCAACTTGAGAAACGTAAGCTCGTCCTGTATACCTTTTAGTCAGTTAGAATTACTGTGTTTTTCCCGGTCCATAGACGTCACATATCGCAGCCAAGAAATTTTCTGGATGGGTCTTCCCGCGTCATGTTCGACCATGACATTCGATGTGGTATCTCTCACAACAAGGAAGTCATGGTACCGACAGGAGTGTAAACAACGTAGTGTTGTTAATTACTTGTAGAAAAAATTGTCAATACAATTCAGTTGAAAGATGTGGTTGGCACACACAGCCATGACTCCCAGGAAAGGAAATTTTATCTCATTAAATACACTTTTTTGTTTTTCTACCTCTATAATGCCTTCTGGAGAAGAGCCAAGCCATGATGTATGTAATTGTTTTCTTTTTCGTTGTTAAAAACCTTTATAATCTAATAACCGAATAATCTTTGTTAGGTAAATAGAATGAACCTCATAGAACCTAACCTGATAGACCCTCATTACATTACCATGAACTTGGTTCACTTCAGTGTCAGTTTTGCTTCAATTCTTTAATTATCTTTTGTAAATCACTGGACAAATCATTCTGATAGTCAACCTTGAGCATCTCCCATTCCTGAGAGGAGCTCTTGGTTGCTGTCTTACTTCCATTGATTCCCCCTTTCAAGAATTAAAATTCACACTGGTTCCTCTTTACTATAATTTGTGATCACAGGTACTTGAAATTCTAGAAGGATCGATCGATCAGTCTTTGACTAGCATTTAAAATCATCAAGGCTGCTTATCAGACAAATTTTCAAGTACCTTCATAAATGAGGGTTTATTTTTTTGCATTTTAGGCTGACTATCATATGTACGATTGCTTGCACAATTTAAGTTATTTTGAGAGGGTTCTATTCGCCATAACGATAACACAGGTCCTCGGCCAGCAACATTGGCTCGTGTCCTTTAGTACATTAAGATGTCCAGAAAACCTCGTTAATGGCTCTAAAAGCAATTATCAGTTGACTATGCCTTTGATTTGATATATTAAACACATTTTGTTTAATGTTTGTCTTACGGCATGCATTCTTTTCATGTTCTGGTGCAAGGCCACTTATTAGCTAAGGTAACTCCCTTTTAATGGGAATTTCTAAGCAGAGAAAAAAAATGTACCCAACCAGTGAGTCTCATTCATGATTGTACAATTATAATCTTTCATAACATTTTCTTCCAGTAGAAAATAAAGTGCCCTCTCTTTCAATCTTAAGATGATTAATCCTCTTTTAAAGCAAGTTCATGGATCAGTTTTCATTATAAAATTAATGCCCACGTAGCAGTCTTGTTGTCATGCAAACAAATGTACATGCAAACAGGTGAACACCCTAAGATCAACATATTCAACAGATTGCATAACAAGTCGTGGTAGCTATGTTAGGGTTTACCACAGGCTGGTAGCCAACATTTATCATATGCAACTTTGAGTTCGACCGTTTTTTACAAGAACAACTTAACAATATACCAAGGAAAGGAACACTTAGATGGAAAACAACAGTCTGTAGGATGACTGTTTGGAATTAGAAACAATGCTTCCACCGACAGTATGGTCAGCCAGAGAGCAACCACCAAGTAACAGAATGGCCCACCACCAGAGTTTGGTTTGTAACAAGGTCTTTTTCCTTGATGCTAACTGCTATAAATAATGCGCAGGAGAGAATTTGGATTCCGGCTTGAAATGTAAGGAAGTCCTCTTATACTTGAAAAAAATAAGAACAGCATGAGAAAACAAGATAACCTCCAATAAATGACTTAGTGTTTGGTTGTACTTTACCATTTAATACTTTAAACAGGAATTGTTGATGAGTGACAGTTTATTACTGCAATGATTTCAACACGGATAAAAGTAACAGTTGAAATAAATTGAACAGGTTAGTGTACACTGGTGTAATAAAATTGCCCAGCTGTTATAAACAGAAGCATACTGACAACAGCGAAAGTTATTATTGTAGGTTATTTTTGTAGTGTCATTTGTTTGTGAAATAGGCCAAATTATGGGGTTACCCTCTCCCTCAGAGCTTACAGGCGGCGCGCCCAAGATTTAATAAATAATAAATAAATAAATTGGTTTATTGCTACCTTTTGCAGTGAGAACTGAATTACAGGTAGGGTCAGAAATAACGGGAATCTAAGGTAATAAATAATACAAAATAAGTATGTAAGGAATTTAGGAATCTAAATAGGTGGCATATTTACACATCACAAACTGTGCAAAACGGTCGGTGTTGGTTTGTTTGGTTACAATGTTGGTATTCCTTCTAAGATTGTATGGGGATTCCCTAGGCTGGGACCTACTTAAAATAAGCGCATACAAAGGGTTGCTAGGAGAAATTTTTGAGATAAACCTTATACATGCACTTTCCCTGCGCTCTTGTAAGGATGCAATGCCTGACTATATGGCATAGAAGGCACTATTATGCCTAGCGCACTCTTCGGAATATTCTCTAAGGCATTAGACAAATACTGAGGTAAGTTGGTAAATACAATACTCGCGTACTCGAGAATAGAACGATTAAGCGAGCAGTAGACAGCTAAGAGATAAGGGTTATGGTAGGCTCTCTTTTAAAATGTCGGTGACTATCCAAATTATTATTGTAGGTTATTTTTGTAGTGTCATTTGTTTTTGAAATAGGCCAAATTATGAGGCTACCCTCTCCCTCAGAGCTTACAGGCGGCGCGCCCAAGATTCTGAGGTGAAGGTGGTCTCTCTTTTAAAATGTCGGTCACTCCAAATTAATATTGTAGGTCATCTTTGTACTGTCATTTGTTTTTGAAATAGGCCAAATTAATTATGGGGCTACCCTCTCCCTCAGAGCTTACAGGCGGCGCGCCCAAGATTCTGAGGTGAAGGCAGTCTCTCTGTTAAACTGTCAGTCGTCAACCATAGTATTATTGAATTTTCATTTTCCAGAGTTCACAGTGCACCTTCTTTATAGTTTTACGTGATTTGTGGCAAAGACAAGACCAGGCCAACAAATTTATTCTACTTTATGCGTCGTGCGACAATCACCGTGGCTGACTGGCCTCCCAAGTTCCTTTATAATTTGGATACTTCTCAGGAGTTCCTTCACTGGTTGTAATCCAGAATTGGCGATTCTCAGCAGCTTGAAGCTCTTGCATTGCAGCAGTTGTTCCTTCAACGGCGACCTTTTCTTGCTCAGAGTCAATATCGATTCTCGATTCTCGACTCTCGATTAGGGTATCTTGCTCGTGCAGGGCTTCGGCAACGGGGCCAGTACTAAGACCATTGCAGGAAAACCGTTTGGTAGAAGAAGAGTAAAATGGTGGCTTTCGGTGCGTTACCTGTCTGATGCTCGGTATACCACTGCCAAACTGATAAAAGTACCTATTTGTTTTGATAAGTGAAATTAATGAGAAATAACCATAAACTAGTTTTGTTTTTTTGTTTTTTAAAAGCGGTTCGTCTGATACCAGATTTGTACAATTACTTTCAATCAAACATGGATCGGGTTTTGTTAATGACGACAGAATGTAATTAAAAAGCATTATGTTGACAGCTACAATGCACGTGCTTGCTTTAAGCTGCGAGTATCCCGCCATGTTTTAAACAAAGGGCTTCTGACTCTAATCCGCCACAAATATGTAAAGCACGCGTCTTTTAAAGTCGCCTAGTACTTAAAATCAGGGCTCTGGTTTATGCGGAAGCACCCCGAAATTCAAAACAGCTTATTTGTTGAATGGACAGCCCCCCTACTTATCTTAGAGCAAGATTGTTCTTACCAAAAACAATAAGATCGCATTTTGATTCACGAATTAATCCGCTCTACATTTTTTACTAAATAATCATTTTAACAGTCTTTTGTATTACCTTTACATTGAAGCCACGTTTCTTTGACTGCTCTGATTATTAATTAAATATAACTATTTATTTATCATAATTAAAACTGCTTTTGTGGTTACTTTGGTGTAACGTTACATATTGTGTTCAGCACACAAGATTTGAAAAGCAAACCGTTTTCTTATTACCTTTAGCTAAGGCAAGATGTCTTTGGGAGGATGAAACAACACCAAAAGCCTCACAAGTGCAATACCACACGACAGGATAGGCGTTAAGTCATGTCTTCAGTTTTCTATTATCTGATTGTCTTTTTGGTTGACCCATATTTTGTAGATGAAAAATCTGAAAATAATTTCCCGTGAGAGCAATAAAGGCTATATGGCGAAAACAGGAAGATGTGTGCACGAGAGAACGGAACAAGACAAGGATCGTTATACGACCTTTCCGTACCCATAAACCGCTGTTGCTTAGCCTGCGTAGCAAGCGTTTCCGTTTGGTTTCGGAGCAAAGAAAGACCGAGGAACGGGATTCTCGGTTTCGGCCGCAGAGCGGCTTGTCTGGTCAGCTTTTGCGAAGAGGCAAATGAATGTGGATTGTTGGCACTCACAAAGGTCAAGCAGGAAGCTATCCACATAAGATCTATCCCTAAAACCTCAACGGGGATTAGGCCCTGAAAAAAATGAATTCACCCGGTCTCGGAATGGCTGCGAGGATCGAAGCTTGCTGCAAGGCTTGTTGATCGCAAGTCGTTCAAAATGGAGACAACTCGGTGAGCGTCAAAATTTTAAAAGTTCACATTATGTAAAGATTTTTTTCACCGAGATACTGCAAGTTATTCAAAGTAATCATAGTGCTTATAACGCCCAATTTGCAAGACGGTAGGAGGTGCTGTATCAATCCATGTCACAAACAGAAGCGAATCACCTGAGGTGTTCACTACAGTTGTGCTTAGTTACCTACATGGCCTAAACAACTGACCAAGTACAGAATCTTGTTACTATATGATGTAACTGACAAAAATAAAATTACTCTACATTTTGCGTTTGAACCTTGACCCGAGAAATCAAAGAAACTATCTGATCCACAGCTACGTCCACTGCATTACATCTGGGAGCGCGATGCCCAGGACTCGATGTCAACAATGGTATTGGACCAAGAGGAAGGAAAAGTAGAGGCAGCTTCTTTATTACCGCTTTTAAGAACGGCTGCTTGTTAAGATCGAGAATGGACCGTCAGAGTTGTAAAGTTTAAGCCAACTTAAGCTTTTTAAAAATTGCAAGAAAGTACTTTCAAATGCGTTTTTCCCAACTCGAGCATGCACAGGCTTGCATCGAGCAATTCCTTGGCTGTATTAAAGACAGACTGACTTTGAACTAGCATCCAACAGCGACAGTCTGGAGTAAATAGTGCTTCTGTACTACATTGCTACTACAAATCGGGCTGCAGAGCCTGGTTGATTACTTCATCTGCTGAAGCAGTTTAAGGCCTACAAAGTGTGAACTGGGAAAGGAATAGTGGCTTTATCTTTCCCTGGGTTTACCCCGCCATGCAACAGGAGGATTTTCAGAAATCAGATAAAATCAGCGGTGGTAAACATAATAAAGTAACGCATTTTGCATCAAGTTCAAATGGCGTTTTTTGTGCTTGTCAACATACATTTTCCAAAGAGCACCTTCTGGTGAAGTGGGCTCCCTCGTAAATTAATTATAAAATATAATTATATAAATAATAATAATAATAATAATAATAATATCATCATCATCATCATCATTATTATCATTATCAAAAGTATGGTGGAGGCGGCGGCTGGAGGTCGGTCGCTCGCTGGAAAACCAGGAAGGCTAAAATGGACTGACAAGATGAATCAAGATTTACTAGAATGCAGGGAAAAAGCCTTAAGCTTAAAAAGCTCAAGCAAACCGCCATGTTACCAGAACGGACGCAAGAAAGGATATATGCGCATTTTGAAAGATCTATGGGATGACGTGGGATACGTGAACTTGGGGTTATCAGCTCAGAATCTTCGCGACCACGCAGCAGCGATAACGGATGAAAACTCACAAATAAGTGTTAGAGGCGACTCTTCAACTGTTCTAAAAGAAACAGAAGAGGTTGGGGCCTCTATGTTGTTACAAACCGAGGGTCTCGAACCCGCCCAATGCGAAGGTGAAAATTTATCAAACGTGAATGTGGTCGAAGGTTCGAATTTGCATATTTCTTCCGACATTGCTGATCAAAAAGTTCCCCAGGGACGCACCGCTACTTGCAAGGATCAAAACACCAAAAATCAAATCAAGCCAAATCTGCCTGATTATGATGTGCTTCCCTCCGAAACAAAGAACAAAACTTGGGGCAGTATTAGTTACGCATGTTTCTGTAATACTGTCAACGATGTTTACGATGAAATCGTCCACTACAGGAGGAATATATTCAATGTTCCATCGGGTCGCGCAGGGAAGAGTTTCATTGAAGAATTAACCCTCTGGATTAAGCAATTTAATTCAGACTCTGACTTGAACTCGGTCGCTCTTAAAGCATTCATGGTGCTCCCAACTTTGATTTTGCAAAAACCATCCGCTACTTCCAAAAGCAAGGAGCATAGTGAAGCAATAGAGCGTCGATTAGCACTCTGGAAACAAGGGGACATTGATTTGTTGATTAAAGAAGTGAGGTTCTTTCAAGGGAAATTTGTGAATTGCAAGAAACCTAGAAAGGTTGAAGACATATCCAAAGCCTTCTCAAAGCTTGTTCTGCAAGGAAAATTGACAGCTGCTATGAAACTCCTAGATAACGAGAGCTCGTCCGGTCTGCTCGACCTATCGCCAGATGTCCTGCAAGGGCTACAGGACAAAGACCCACAGGCAGCTGATATCGCAGTGGAGAGTTTGTTACATGGCCCAATTGATTATATTCTGCCAAATGTTTATGACCTCATAGACGAAGAATCGATCTACAACTCGGCAAGTAAAACCAAGGGCTCAGCCGGACCATCTGGAATGGACGCAGAGCTGTATAAGAGAATCCTGTGCTCTAAGAATTTCAAGTCCGAGGGCAAAATATTAAGAGAAGAGCTAGCCGTGTTCACAAGAAATCTGCTAAGGAAATCGTACCACCCCACCCATCCTTACTTGAAGCTTTCACGTCTTGCAGGCTTATCCCGCTGGGTAAGAACCCGGGAATCAGACCAATTGGTGTAGGAGAGGTACTGAGGAGAATAGTGGGGAAAACGGTCAGCGGTTTCTTAAAGGAGGAAATAAAAGAAGCGGCGGGTCCCCTACAAGTTTGCGCTGGTCATAACGCAGGAGCGGAGGCTGCGATCCATGCAATGAGTCAAGTGTTTGTTGAAGAAGGAACAGATGGAATATTGCTAATTGATGCTAGTAACGCTTTTAACCAAATGAATAGGTCAGCGGCCTTACACAATATCCAGATCATGTGCAAAGAAATGGCGCTCTATGTGATTAACACATATAGAAGCCCATCTAGACTGTTTATTTGTGGGGGAGGTGAAATACTTTCTCGAGAAGGCACCACACAAAGAGATCCGCTAGCGATGCCATGGTATGCACTTAATACATCCATAATGATACAGAATTTGAGGGATCATTGCCCATTGGTTAAACAGGTGTGGCTTGCAGACGACTCAGCTGGAGGAGAGAGTATAGTGCACTTATACAACTGGTACAGGCAATTGAGTAAGGAAGGACAAAAGTTTGGTTACCTTGTGAATGGGACAAAGAGCTGGCTTATTGTGAAGTCTAGGGAACTAGCGGAGGAAGCAAAGAGGGTGTTTGGAGAGGAAGTCAACATAACGACTGAAGGTCAGCGCCATCTGGGAGCAGTTATTGTGTCGCAAGAATACAAAGATCAGTATTGTGAGGAGAAGGTTCGTGCATGGAAAGAGGAAATCGAAAGTCTCTCTGAAATAGCGAAGAGCCAGCCCCATGCGGCGTATATTGCTTTCACGAAAGGCTACAAGTCGAAGTTCACCTGCTTCATGCGCACGATTGAATCGTTTGAAGATTACGTCGATCCAATCCAGGAAGTGATTGAAGATTTACTACTCCCTACTTTGTTCGGTCAATCAGAGCCTCTCCCTAAGGAGGTGCGCAGACTTTCTACCTTAGCAACGGGTCAAGGGGGTCTAGGCATTCCTGATCTGAAATCCGAGGCACCGCAGCAGTTTGCTGCCTCGAGACTAATAACCACCGCCCACGTAGATTCTATTACATCACAGAGTTCCATCATGGTGCCAGGAGAAAGATCTACGGAGGAGCTAAAGAGGCATCAACAATCACTTAAGAGAGCAAGAGCCAAAGAGAATTTGATAGCATTGATTCAAGCCTCTCCCCAGGCCTGCTGCGTCTGGTTAATCAATCGAGGGACAAGGGCGCAAGTTCTTGGCTCAATGCGATGCCTCTCGCAGACAAAGGTTTAGCCCTCAACAAGAAAGAGTTCAGAGACTCGCTACGCTTGCGTTATGACTTACCCTTAGTCGATTTACCAAGTCATTGCATATGTGGGGATAAATCCCCGTTAGTCACGCCCTCTCTTGTAAAAAGGGGGGGTTTGTAGCGCAGAGACATGATGGTGTACGGAACTTGTTAACGACATTCATCGACAAGATCTGCAATAGTGTCGAAATCGAACCACGCCTTCAACCCTTGGACAACGAGCGATTTCATTTGAGGAGCGCTGTTACAAGTTCTGAGGCAAGGTTGGACATCAAAGCCGGAGGTTTCTGGGCAAGAGTAGTTACGGCATTTTTTGATGTTAGAGTTACGCACGTCAACTCCAAGTGTTACCAGAGCAAGCCAACATCGGAAGTGTTCAAAGAGCAAGAAGAGAAGAAGCGCAAGTACCAGCAGCGGGTGTTAGATGTAGAAATGGGTTCGTTTACGCCTTTAGTGTTTGGAACCAATGGCGGAATGGGAAACGAGTGTCAGCGGTTCTTAAAGCATCTCGCAGACAAGATAGCTCAGAAAGACACCGAGCCTTATCATGTTGTAATCACTTGGCTCAGGACACAGATCTCGTTTGAACTCTTAAGATCGGTACATGCATGCGTCAGAGGTTCGCGAACGCCGTTTCGTAGCAAGCTAGAGCAATCATTAGACTGTAAAATAAATGTCGCTAGTGCGGATATCTGAAATACGTGTCTATATGCTTTTATACTTAGGGCTTTTTATGGACACTGGTTTAGCCGTCATTAGTATAATTCGATTGCAGGATCTTAATATCTCTGCATAATGGAATTCTTAATTTTATAGAATTTTGAACTTTTTTTTAATTATTTATTTTAATTTATTATTAATTATATCTATTTCCTCTTCTTTTATGTAAGGTTAAGTTACTTCTATTTTTTAGAATTTGTAAATGAATAGTTTTTTCTTTCTTCACTTATAATGTATAGGCTTGTTTTTGTTCTCTAATGAAGGACGAGGTTTTTCTTTTGTAACGGATGGAATTGTAGATAGTGTTTTTGATGAATTAATTAGATTTTTTTGTAACTGCAGGTTGATTGTAAATAGGATTTTAATTGAGGTTTTGTAATAAATTCCATTTCATCATTATCATATAGTTAGCTTTGTTATCAATAAAGTTTTCATTATTTTCATCATCACGATTATTACTATTATTATTATTATTATTATTATTATTATTAACGTAACAGTACAAGGGCAGCAACACCTTGGGGCGGCAATAGGATCAAGGGAGTATTTAGAGGAATATGTCAGCGAAAAGGTGACCAATTGGATCAATGACATTGCTAAGTTAGCCGAATTTGCTCTATCTCAACCACAAGCGTGCTACGCAGCCTACACCTTTGGCTTGAAACATCAGTGGACGTACTTTTTAAGAACTTTGCCGGACATTCAAGATCTGTTAGAGCCATTAGAGAATGCAATATTTCATATGCCAATTCCTGCGATTACTGAGCGCAAGTGTAATCAGATGGATAGGAATATTCTAGCGCTGCCAGTTTGCTTGGGTGGCCTGGGCCTGGGAAACCCGTTCCTTGAAGCAAGGCGCGAATATGCTTCGTCTGTCAAAGTAACAAAGCCCCTTGTTGAACAAATTGCATCTCAATCACACCAGTTACCTGAAGATTCCCTCACAAAACTAGCACAATAGGAAGTAAGAAGTGAAAGATTAAAGAAACTCGAACACAGGGCAGAGCGTATTAAGGAGAAAGACTCAGCGAGCATTAGATCTGGCGATAGAAAAGGGATCATCAGCATGGCTTACAGTGCTTCTCCTCCAGGATTTGGGCTTTAACCTGAATAAGAGGGAATTCCGTGATGCTGTTAAACTACGCTACGACTGGCCAGTGGAAGATTTTCCCTCCACATGTGCTTGTGGGGAAGTCTTTACGGTTGATCACTCTATGATTTGCAAACTAGAAGGTTTTATTACTCAACGCCACTACGAGCTAAGAGATCTCGAAGCTGAATTTCTGAGTATGGTGTGTAGCAATGTCGAGATCAAACCAGTACTTCAAGACATCTCCGGCGAACATTTAAACAGAGGATCTAAAGAAAGCTCAGGATGCAAGGTTAGATATCCACGCACGTGGTTTCTGGGAGCGACATCGATCAGCATTCTTCGATGTGAGGGTCTGTCACCCTAATGCTGTATCGTAATCATGAGAGCGAGAAAAAGCGTCTCTACTCGAAGAGAGTCGTGGACATCGGGCATGGAACATTTACACCTTTGGTCTTCACCACAACTGGCGGAATGGGAAAGGAGTGCTTGATGTATCATAGCAGTTTAGCACAGATGATTTCCATCAAAAAAGGGGAACAGTATGCCAAAACCATCGCATGGATCAGAACCAGAACCTCATTCGCACTCTTGAGATCTGCGTTGGTTTGTTTCAGAGGCTCTAGGACAAGAAGAGTGCCATGTGAGATTAAGAATGTTGATATTGACGTCGAAGTTGTTGAAGGAGCCATTCAATCGGACTATTGATGTGTTTCCTTACTTTTAAATGCCAAATATTCGTCATTAACACATTGTGAACGCTATTTAATTCTCCAATTTTTTTAGTGATTTTTTTTAGTGATTATCTAAGTAAGAATGCCATTGACCTCAAAAATAGTTTCTTCTTTTTCTTATTCGAAATGAATTGCTTTAATTAAAATGAAATGTTCGTAATTTGAATAATTTTTGTTTAAAGAAATGAATTTTTTTTCTAATCAAAACTAAGTGTTTTTTTTAACGAAAGGAATTGTAAATAGTGTTTTGACCAAATAGTTATTTTTTAAAGTGAATTAATTGTAAATAGGATTTTAATAGTTAGTATGTTATCAATAAAATATGTTCGATCATCATCAACATTATTATTATTATTATTATTATTATTATTATGATTATTATTTCTTACTTTGTGCACTGGTTGATCTGGCCGATTTACTTGCCAAGGGAGCGAGTCATAACCCATGACCAAAAGCCCCTTAGAGTTCACCTCCTTACTCTTAAACTCTAAAATAATTTAACTCTATTATAAGTATTATTATTTTTATTATTGTTGTTGTTGTTATGAGCTCTTTCCTTGATGCTGAATCAGGCAAAGCCCAAACATGTTTGTTGAAATAAATTATGTATTAATATATATCTACCGGAGTTATAAAACCGCGTTAGCACACATTTTGCAATTTTTCCCAACTTCCCCTGTCTTATAGCTTGTTTACTGTGTTGTTTGCTTTCGTCTTTTTTTCGTTTGTTTGTTTTGTGGTTAGGGATTTGTGTAGAAGAGGATGTACAAAGAATTACTATCTTACCCACCCTCCCTCCCTCCCTTTTGTCCCTACCCACAACTCTCTCTTTAACACAAGCGGGAGTTATTTGAAATCAGTGCGCGCCTAAAGCTGGTTTCGGTGCCGTTTAGCAGTTTATTTTTAGATATTAGTTACCTTGAGAAAAGTTTCCCGGAGAGCATCACGTAAGACTCTTAGATGGGACAAAGTTATTACAATTTGTAGAGTCTGCATCGTCCAATATCGTCTTATATTCTCGTTTCATTTGGCTAAAC
This sequence comes from Porites lutea, assembly GCF_958299795.1. Taxonomy (NCBI): domain Eukaryota; kingdom Metazoa; phylum Cnidaria; class Anthozoa; order Scleractinia; family Poritidae; genus Porites; species Porites lutea. The sequence goes on from NW_027332288.1 coordinate 506,033, forward strand.
GGATCAATCACCCTGACCCGGGCTGAGACAGAAGGTATAATATTGTTCGCTTTTCTAAGTTGAACACTAAGTCTTTGGCCTCGAGAACAGCCTCTTGGGAGTCAAATGAATTAGGTGAGAGCAAAATTGCAGGTGAACTTTGACCCGGGCAAAGACTGTGAAAACAAGGCTAAGCGACCGTGTGTCTCTACACCAGGGAACTTGAATAGGACGAGTGTAAGAGAAAAGTCCAGAGGTGTTTTTTATGTGCCAGTAGGCTGAGTTTTTCAGAGTTATTCGATGATATTTCGCTTGTTAAACGTGAGAAGATTATGCGTGGTTGTGAATAGTCTTATCAGTGCCGCGAAAGTGTGTGATTGTGTGATTTCCGAAAGGTGTTGACAGGTATGTGATCGCCTGGTTGAACTGCGGTTTCGCCAAAATATTCTGTGCCAAACATTAATATCGTTTCGTCGGTGTCTTAGCTTAGCTGTTTTTGTATCTTGGAAAAGCAACTCTTGACTCAGGAAAATTGGATCTAGGTTTAGTTTTAGCGGGCTCTAATGGCATTGCACCATAGAAGGTGATAATTTGTGCACTATGTTTCATTCAGTTTGTTGTCTATTCCATGTAAAATCCTATTGTTTATGGGACCGCGAATAAAGTAGTGTTTTGCTAACTATTTAAGTTGTTATGTTAGCCTCAACCAGGCACTCTTTCGCTGCAGTTCACTCAACTTAAAAAATTTCAAGACTGAAATGTCACTGGTTTGAAACTTCGCGAAGTCAGATTACTGAATAAATGTTCTAAAATTTGCGTCATTTTAAATTTGGACACGTTGGAATGCTTCTAGGGGTCATTAACTTACTGCCCGGCGTCAGATAAAGGCTTTTAATGGGCCTTTGAATGAGTTGATATTTTTGCAAACCCGGTTTTCAAAAATCCAGGTATAAATTGCACGGAAATCACAAAGGGGCAACTCTTAAATTTGTTTAAGATCGGAGAAATGTTTCTCGCGATTCTCTCATACGTGCATGTTCTTTGTCGGCGAGCTCATATGGTAAGAATAAGCACTTTTCTAGCTATAATCATCCTCATATTCTTTGCATGTGCTCTAAGGCATTGTAGAGTGATGACAGGCCACTATGTGACATTGAAATATCAGGCAAAACCCTGAACTATTGCCTGAAAAGTGTTGCAACAACAGCAACAAAAGTGACTCGATTCTACTTAATTTTGTTTTGCAAAGAACTTATTTGGTGTCAGGCACTCATTCCACTGGGATAATTGCGTTCGAGGTACGAGAACGCAACCCCTAATTTGTGTTGGGTGTTCTGTGCATTATTGGGTGTCCTGTGCAATTAATAAGGGAGGTTCTTTCGAGATTGCTTTCCTCGTCGTCGTCGACACACATTTGCCTCGCTTTGACGCGCTAACTCACGTGGTGATTCGTGTGTCCTCGGCGTTCATCTTTCAAACGTTTGCTGAGGTCTGCTATTCTGTCTTCGTTAATCGTTCATCTTTTAAAAGTGTGCTGAATCTTCGTAAAGCGTACATACTTAAAAGTTTGCTGAAGGTCTACTATTGATCCGTGTTTAATGAATCTTCCAAAGCGTTCATCTTTCAAAAGTGTTCTGAAAGTTTACACCCTGAGTAAAATTTTACTTTGGATTAAGCCTTCATATTTTTCTTTGGAAAATGCGTGCTACTCCTGGTGTATGCATCAAACCGGGTTGTTTAGGTCGGCGTCCGTTGTGCCACAATGTAAATTTACCGGCGAGTTGTGAAGCTCAGCGTCTGTTGTGCCACAAAGTAAATCTACTGAGTTGTGTAGCTAGGCGGCCGTAGTGCCACAGAGTAAATCTACCGAGTTGTGTAGCTCGGCGGCCGTTATTCCACAAAGTAAATCTACCGAGATGTGAAGCTCGGCGGCGTCCGTTATTCCTCAAAGTAAAGCTACCAGAAATGTGAAGCTCGGCGGCATCATGACTTGTGATATTTTCGGCACGGGACAAACAAACATTTAAGCTCTATGTCATTTATTCGGAAAAACGTGACCAGCCCACAGTAGCGCCACTCAGGCCACTGAAATCAATACACTCGACCAAATTACAGGAAAAATTATTGACGTGAGCCTCACACACATTCCACTGAAGGCTTTGATGATTCCCTTGAAACGTGTGAAATTGAGAGGTGTAGTGTAAGTGAACCAGTTTTCAAACACAACTATTGTGCCCCGGCATTCACCACAAAAATGTGGACTTGGATCGTTTTTTAATATCATCACAAGTTAAGAAGACTTGCCAGTAACGGTTTCCGGCATTTTATAGTAAATTTCAGTAATTGTCTACATGTGGAATTCCCAATATTAAATAAAATAACATCTAAAACTTTGTCAACTGTTTGCTTTTTAACAGTACCTGGGCCGGGTTGTTTAAAACTGGGTTAAGATAACCCAGGCGAGGAGGGTTAGTGCGAAATTTGAACTCAGATGTGAACGATTCATTTTGTTAACAAGTTGATGATTGGACGGTCTTTAAAATAACTGAGAAAATTATCCAAAGAAATGTTTTTTAACAAAAGAAAAAGAAAGCCAGGTTAATTGCTAATCGGCCTTCGAACACCGGCGCCCTGTAGAACGTGCATTGCGCCAGTAAAACAAAAAGTTCTTTTTACACGCCCGAAGCACTCTGGCCAGTGTCTCCTCAAATAACAAGCACTTGAGACGAACCATAGGATATCACGCTGATTACTAGCCTTCAAAACCTTTTCATTATCATACACAGTTTAAATCGAGGTTTCGCTGTACGCAACCCTTAAGTTCAAAATATGCCTTAATCATAGTTATCTATCGCAAGAACCACCCACCCGTTTCCCTCAACTGCTACCTGTACGCCTAGCAAACATATCGAACGCACTCTCCTAAGCTCCGATTACTCCTAGTTATAATGAATAACTAACCATGCTGCACCTGTAATAGATAACATTTTCTTTATTTCCCTTGAATACTATGTTATTAGCGGGAACATTGTCTGTGGTATCGCTGATCATTTGCCTAATTCTTTATCATTGACAAGCTATCTACTCTTCCCAAAAACTATAAGTTGTTCAAAAGGGATTACTCTAAGTTTGACAGTGAAGCACTTATATCTGAAGTAGGAAACGTGAATTGGTCAGAGGATGAATTTCGTAGACAAAATGGGTCAGTTTATGTGAAAGATCTTAATCTGTAGACAATACGCCGTCTGATCTAAACTCAGCAGTATTCTGTAAAGTGATGCGTTCAACTTTCACCGTCTTCGCATCAGCCACTGAAGCGTGTATCAAAGGATATGCCACCCAAAAGCTTCGATGTGGATGAGCCGCAACAAAAGGGAGTGATAGGCCAACACGACTTTTACCTCATGCCAAAATGCTGCTTGTTGCAATAATTGTTTTGCTCTGCTAGGTTGATTATGCTCTGGAAGGTTCTACATTTTCACTGAGCAAATCACAGGCAGCCCAAGCTCATTACATGAACGCCGACGCGACTCTTCCTTGCGAGCCGCACCGGTGTTGTGTTACAAACGGTTAGTTACAAAGGCTTGTATGGGATGTAAACGGTTTTTCTTAAAAGAGAGAAAAAATGTTTACGTTATGCTTTTAAATAAAATCGACGTACCTTACTGCTCTCATTATTGTTGTATTCTTTCCCGATCGCATAGTATGTCGGGTAACTAAAATAAGCCCGGCGAGGGTAAACAGCGGGGCTTACGGGTTTGTTTGTTTGTCGATTGCAGGCCACTGGCCGCGATCGGTGAACGGGTCCACGGCAGTTTGGACAAGTCTTAGTTCGAAATTTGGAGGCCGATCGAGCGAGAGATGAAAGCATCGCTAGTGACAATCTGTGAGAGAAATTGCGAATCGAGTGAATGGACATGGAACTGCAACATCTCTGCTTTGAATTTCTGGAGGAATTGAGGCCGGGAATAATTTTCCTGCGGAATTATTCGCCTCGAGCGACGGACACTCCGGGAATCACTGTTCTGCCTTGTCTTTCTCTTAGCAGTGGAACACCAAAATAGCGCTAACTCACCGAAAACGCTTCAAAACGGCCTGAGACGCGGGCAAACAGCAAAATACAACAAGGCAATAAGGTACATCGATTTTATTTAAAAACATAACATTAATTCTCTCTTTAAGAAAAACTGTTTACATCTCATACAAGCCTTTTAGCCGCTTGTTTCACACTGAGATGTCATGGCACACATATCGATTTACTGTGTTTTTTGTTTCTGGTCGACAGGATAATTGCCCTCTGATGCAAGAGCATTTTCTTTGACCTCTTTTGAAGCATGAAGTTTTTTATTACGGTTGAATAAAGGTTCTAATTTTCTCCAAAGTGTCTTCTGGGTCTGGATAACTACTCGATTTTCTTTAGACGTGAATGTAATGTTTTTCTGCAATGTTGTATCATGCGGGGCCTAGCTTGTTAGTTTTCTCTGCCCGGCGGATAGTGATATATTACATCCAAAATTATTAGAATGAAGTGCAGCTTAAACTGAAGCTCCATCAACTATGGGGAATTGCATTGTGACTTACTGGACTCCAGCTTAGTGCTTTTCTAAAGATAATACTATGAGTTTTTTGACTGGAGCGCGCATTTGGACTGTTTTGTAATTGCCAATTTGTGATCAGGTAAGACCATGGTTTCGGTTGTCCACGCGAACCTCATTAGTTGCCGGGTTGGCTAAAGTTGCTCTGGTAAAAGAACTAACCAGTAGTTGCTTTTCCAAGAGCACCTTCAGTTGTCTTTATCGTGGCGAGAACGGTACAGCCATGAAATAGCATCGACTTGCCAGATCAAGTTTGTAAGACTCCAATAACATCCTGGCCTTTCAGGATAGATTCGAAACACTTTACTTGAAGAGGTCTAAAATTCAGCGATGGAAAGTTACCGTTACTTAGCGAAAATCAACGCACTGATAAAAACTCTGGCCTAACTGCTATCTTCGATGTTTTGTTTATCGTATGCGATTTCATGTTCATTTAGTACACCCACAAATTCTGGGTGTTTATTGGTCATGTGACCGGCCGATGCCAGGGCCTTTTCCCGCCCTACCTCCGAAGCCAGGGAAAAGGGCCTGGGGGAAGAGGATGTCAAAAATAGGCTGATAACTTTTGTCATCCATTTTTTCCTTGAAGGTTTCCATTCAAGTCGATAAATCTGCCATTATAAAATATCAATTCAGTTTCAAAAACAACTTGCTCGCACTTTGGAGCTTAAGAAACTCGTAACTTGCAAAGTTCGAACTTTCACGGGAAATTGATCCCTTCGTCCTCAAGTTCGCGATTTTCTTGATAACTGCATAATTATAAAAATTGCTAAGTTGGTGGTGAACTTCGGGAATTTCAAGAGAACTTCCAAAACTGTTTGTCAAAAGTTTTGGGAAACGCACTGTAATCCCATGTCTAAATTGCGGTCAAAACTTGTACGAATTTGGCATGCGCCGTCACTCTCACCTTGTGAATGCACACTGAAATGCCTGATACATTTACAATAGTGAAACAATGAACCGTTCAGCCAATAGATCATTTTTTTTACTCACATTGTATGATCCGCTGTTTTTCTAACCTCAGATCAGGCCCAATTTTAGCGGTTCTCATACATTCTCTCCAACGGCTACCTCTAAAATTGGGCCTGATACAAACTCTCTCACGTTTGTGCTCGTTACGGCCAGATTTGGCCGTAACGCTGATTGGCTGTTAGAACAATGCCACAAGATCTGATTGGCTGTCGGGAACGCCAGAAGTTGAAAGCGCTTATTCCTCGCGTGGTTTTTTTCGTGAATGATCCATCGTCGGTGGAGAAAAGGATCGATTTTGCTGTCTTTTTTATTGGTTTATGGTCTTATGATACGAAAATATGCCTTAATATGTGCCATGCAAATTCAGAAAATTCATATGGTTGTTCATATCTTCTCAGGATTTGCTCTATTTACGAAACTAATGTGAGTGTATCGCGGAGTTGAGTCCCTCTGCAAGCTGTTGACCGCTAACAGGGTGCCTTTTGATTTACCAACAAACGAGTGCAAATCAAAATACCGTCCATCTTAAAACTGGTTTCATCTGAAAGTTTAGCCGGGAATGACTTCTCTGAACGGGGTACGCTGGTAGCTTAAGGTAACAGACTGGTTGTTTGCCTTCGCTTTTTGTAAAATATAAACCAGGAAAACAGGTGTCCTCGCTCGTTGGCTGTTTGCTTTTGTTTTTAAAGATTTATGTACTAAAAATCGGGGAAAACTGCCGAGGAAAGTATTAAAGCAACAGAAAAATAGAAATTTCAGTATTTTAAATTCGAGCGCGCCTAGCCAAAATAATAAAACTAGTAGAACATCGTGTCGTCGTCTTTTCGAAAACTTTTTACCTTCTACGCCAACAGAAATAACCTTTGAGATCTCCCTTAATCTCGCAAGAAGTTAAATGTGATTGTGCTGACTGTTTTATCTTAAGCTGAAAAAATTAACAGATAAAAGCTACTTTTTAAGTCAGCTAGTCTGCATTTTTCCTAAGCGTGAAAAATTTGCATACTAGAAAAACAAGCAACGGAAGTAATATTGGTTGGCTGACTCGGAAAATGTCAATCAATCAAAAAAGTGGGCGGCAGACGTTTCGTAGAAGGTTTGTATCAGGCTCTCTTTTCGTTTTGCCTTGCCCGCCGGAATGTAATTTTCAAAGCGAAACGAAAATAGAGCCTGATCTCAGGTTACTGTTTTTCACATTGTTTTGTTTTGTGTTGTTGTTATAGTTGGGTGTCGGGGTGGGGGGTTGTTTGTTTTGCTCGCGACGACAAGTCATCATTCAAACTAACTGAGAATGATTATCGACTCTTCTGAGTTTTTCACTTTCATCAGCTTCCATGTATATATTAGGACAGCTAAATACTTTTATTTTTGTAGATGATCAGTTTGAAAGGGTTGTTTTGTTTTTGATAGAGTACTAATGGATTTCTAAGCTTTTGCAAACCCACGATTTTCGGAGGTTGTGTTTTTCACATCTATTACCAAGATACATGAAGATATTGAGATTATTGCTTAAAAAGGTCTCCAAAAGATTTCGTTACAAAAACAAAACGTCCCGTAGAATTTTCTAATGAATATACGGCGCCTTCATACCCTCAAACTAATTCGACCGGAACCATCGCGGTAGCTAACATGTTCGGATGAGATGAAATTCCACCTAAAACATTCGAGACGACCAAACTTCTCCTAAGACATCCGAACAGGTCAACAGTTTTACAGCAGCCCAATATTAACCAAACGAGCTTCTAACGCATAACGAAAACCATTTGAGACACTTATGCACGTATTTGGAATCATGTTATACCTTTCTTTCCACCTTTAAATGCCTATTCTGCATTTGGCGAACGACAAAGAAACAAATTCCATATCCAGTAGAGGTAGAACTGAAAATGGTTTCAAGGCAGTAAAATACAGTCCTTTGCTCACATAATTAAAATTAGATAAAAATCAAAGCCGTTAATTTAAAAAATAAAGCAAAGAACCTAACATATAGAAGCATATTGAGGTCTTTGCTTATTTCACGCGCGAGATATTCATAGAAAGAGTTTACTCAAATGTATATAGAGCTTTGTATAGTGGTAGAGGTGAGCCAGTTCGGTAAGCCAGGCTGAAGAGCGTCTGCTTGGGAGGCTAACTTAGTTCATACCTTGTTTCCTCTTAAAATTGACGTTGTGTTTATATGAGAAGGCGGGCTGGCTCGCTTGCCGAGATCCCGGTTGCTTGAGCCACAGCTCTTTTGCCGTCATGAACCGATGTCCCGTCACGCAAAAGCTTCAAAATTCAAACATGCCCAACACAGAACGAAAAAAGCACCATGGAACTGAAAATTTTTAAACAGATAATAAGTGTTTAGCTGCGCCAATATACCAACAACTCGAAACAGCTAATTCTTTGACACCTGAAACCGAGATGTACATAAAAACACTTTTACTACAATTAAAGCGGTGATGCAAACTCACGACTATTTCACTCTATGCCCCAAGCTAGCAACACTGGTTAGTTGGGAAGCCACTCTCGTTTTTAACCGCTTGGTAAACAAAAGAAGGTAGAGATGGTTCTATTTGAGTCACTTTCCAGGCTGCCAGGGATATATTTAATACTTACTTGAAATGGCAGGTCGCCTGGCGATGGGATCCAATCAGTTATTGATAACCGATGAACGGTACGTACTTAAGACTAACTGCAGTAATAGAATAATAGGCAATCAAAGCATGCGCCGATGAAAAACCACGCTTGTTTTCAATTATTTGACTTGCGAATTTGTTAACACCGGAACGTTTGGAATTGTTTCTAAGCTTGTAAGCAAAGCTCCTAAGTTGCAAGGGAGCTTCCACGCCTTTCTACATATGGAAAAAGTTGATTGGAAATGCTGATTGGCGGAGATTTTATTTGGTATCACGCGAGGTAACAACAGACAAAGACAACTGAAAATTTTATAAATAAGCTGGAGATACAACAAAAGCACTATCCGCAGCTACCAAAGGTTATTCGGGGATAAGCTCACGCGATAATGTCAAAGGCGACAAACGCTGACGAATTGTCGGAATAAATTTCTACTGACAACTTCTGGGCTCTAGTCAAGGTAGAGCTAAGAAACAATGAAGTGACTGAAAAGTGTACTAGCTCCGGGCCCTGGAATAACCTAAGGAGCTGGCGGAACAATTCTCGAGAAAGTGTTATGAAGTGTGTTCAGCCTGAATTTCTGGATCACAACAATAGGTAGCTTAAGCACGACACGACGACGTCAGAAGTAGTCGCTAAGGCTGGTGCGAGGCACAACATATGGCAGACTGTGTAGCCCAGTGATCCTTCGATAATAGGGTTCAACTGAACAGCGAAAATTGTAAAGAACTTAGAATCTCCTTCACTAAAAAGCAGTCTGGGTTCCATCTTGTTCTTGTAAATGGTAACCAGCTTGAAGTAGTTGGAAGCGCAAAGCTGCTGGGTGTGATAATTACAAGCGATTTATCATGGAGTGAGCACGTCGTACGTTAACGAAACTGTAAAGGCGTCTAAACGTTTGTATTTCTTAGTTCAGCTTAAACGGGCAAAGCTTCCACGTAGGGATTTAGTCCTCCTTTATGTCACATGTATAAGATCAATCCTAGTTTATGCAGCGCCTGTTTTCTTTCATGCTCTGCCCAAGTATTTACAGTGTGAGCTGGAGCGGGTCCAAACAGGGCATTATCGATCATTTGCCCCAATCTGTCTTATGACGAGGCACTTAATGAAGCTGGTATTTCAAGCATTATTTCATATTGCGAGGACATATGTGACAAGGTATTTAACGCTGCCCTCGGCAACAAGCATAACAAACTTAAGAAGTTATTAACTGAAGCCAATAAGGCCATATTCACTAAGAAATCACCGACACTTTGCACTTCCAAAGTGGAAGACGTACCGTTTTAAGAACGCTTTTATTCTGTCATCGTGCCTAAACTACAATTAAACGATGCGGTTTTAATAGACCTTTTTACCGATACGGCGATCATATTGACTCAACTCGATTTAATGAGTATTATAGGATGCCCAGGGGGCATGAGCACATTTTGTTTGTATTTTCGAGCGCTTTTCGGGACATTTTTTCTTAAAGTTTTCTTAGAATAAGATTGTAATGAGAGGAAAGATCCTTGTGCCGTGTTTGGATGTAATAATGATCGCCTTCTTCTAGTTTAGTATGAAAAATATGGTTTTTCACTGTATATTTCTCGGCAAAAAGACGATCATTATTACACCCAAACACGGCACAAGGAACTTTTTTCCCATTAGAATCTTATTCTAAGGAAACTTTAAGAAAAAATGTCCAGAAAAGCGCTCAAAATACAAACGAAATGTGCTCATGCCCCCTGGGCATCCTATAATACTCCTTAAATGGAATTAATTCAATATGGCCGCCGTATCGGTAAAAAGGTCTATTCTTTTAAATATTACAGTCGACTCTCTCTTAACGGACACCTCTGTAAAACGGACACTTAGAGTTGGTCCCTGCTTTTCTTTACTCCTTTTATTTGACTCTCTATAAGACTGACACCTCTCTAAGTCGGACACTTAGTGCCGGTCCCAAAGGTGTCCGTCTTAGACACAGCTGACTGTAGTTTGGTGTAGGTTCATTTCTTGGTGTAGTTGGTGTAGTTTGGTGTAGTTGGTGTAGGTTGATGTTGTTTGGTGTAGTTTGGTGTAGTTGGTGTAGTTGGTGTAGTATGTCTAGTTGGTGTAGTTGGTGTAGTTAGTGTAGTTGCTGTAGTTAGTGTAGTTGCTGTAGTTGGTGTAGTATGTTGTAGTTTCCTGTAGTTGCTGTAGATGGTGTAGTTTTGTGTAATTGGTTTAATTTGCGGTAGTTTCTGTGGTTGATCTAGTGTTTTGTACTTTCATATAGTTTTTGTAGTTGATGCACTTTTGCGTAGTAGCTTTTATAGTTGGTATAGTTGTAGGAATACGATTACGAGATTGTAATGAAGATTTAATCGCTTTTTATCCACAAAAAGGCAACTTTAATTCTTGTCACTACTACTTTCTCGCTAAAGAACGTTGTAGAGTGATGTTTGGGGATAGTTAATTTCCGGCGGGAAATTAATGGTGGTGATTTGCTAACACCTGTCAAATCTAAAGCAACTTTCTGAGGGTTGCTTCTTTGGGAGGCTCGTTACTTTCGAAAACTTTACGGTATATACCGATGAGATGTTTATTACTGCGATCATCTACCCAACATAATGCCAAAAAAATCTAAAAATAATTTCACCCGTTGAAACCTTTATAACAACGTAAATCAGTTATGATAATATTTCAAAATAAGCGAGTTAACAAAGCAGCATTCTTTCATTAAACAAACAACATCAACAACACCCTCAACATAAAAAAAACTATATTAAACGGCGAAACCGCCGATGACACACACAATAGTTGTTTTGGTGTTCACGTAAGTTAGGATTTACGTATTTTTGGTTATTATCTGTTACAATGAAATGTTGTATAACTACAAAAACTAGAACAACTACAACAAACTACACCAACTACATCAAACTACACCAAAATACATCAACCTACACCAAAATAAAAAACTACGCCAAGCTACAGTAACTACACCAACCGCACTAACTGCACATACTACAGCAACTACAGCTACTACACGAACTACAGCAACTACAGTAACTACACAAACTATAGTAACTACGGCAACTACAGACACTACATCAACTACACCAACTACACCAACTACACTAACTGCACCAACTACACCAACTACAGCAACCACATTAGGGACCAGTCATAATTTAAGTTGGGGGGGGGGGGTGCAGGAGAAATTGTTTTTTATCCCAAACTATTTCCAGACCCCTACTCGATAGCACCCATGTTTTTTAGGTACCCCCCATCAATCATGTTAAAAGATTTAAGGGCCTCCCTTTCTTACATAACACCCAAATGGTAATAACAAATAACATTTTCTTTACTTTACCGTTCTTACTCACTGTCACTTCCGAATATGCCAACTACGTAATCGTCATCTGAGAGTGATTCGTCATCTTGCTGGTCAGCATAGGACATGGAGTCTGCCATTTCCAACTGTTTCTCTTTTATAGAATTAAGCTCATTATTTCGCAGTACATGGCAGCTGATGGTTTTTATTTTGTCACTTATTTACCATACTTGCCAAGTCGATGGGCAGTTAGATATTTCTCAAGTTCTTTGACAGTTACTTGTTGCAATGTTCCTTTTAGAGACATGTCTAGCCAGTCATACTCATTGTATGTTTTTAGGTCTCGTTTGCTTTTGTCGGTTCGCCTCTGAGTCGACCTGATGGATTCTTTGAGTCTCAGTGTTGTCAGGTGCTCCAGATATGAACGCACGTATTTTTCATCAACAGCGAACTTTGTTGCATATTCTTTACTGGCATCTGTATCATTAATACCGTACTTCTTGCCTTACGTAGAAGATATGACCAAAATACTTACACAAAGGCTGAAGAAGTGAGAAGGAAGAAAAGAATGAAAGAACAAAAAAGAAAGAACAAGACCAAGAAGCGGAAAGTATTGTCAAGGCAGGCTAAAGAGGTGTGTAAACTTTTGACTGGGAATGAAGAAATAGATATCACTCAAAAAGCCAGTATTACTGTGATTGACAGTAATAACCTCAACAGAGAAGCACTTCACACTAAACTGAGAAAGAGATTTCACCTAGAGCCTCTCAAACAGCTTATAGAGCAAGGATATATCAGTGACTGTGTTATAATTGAGATAAGACTAGCCATCGAAAGGTTAGAGGCTGACAGGACCGCTTCAAGGAAGAAAGAAGATAATCAGCCAAAGCTTACTGCTTTTTATATGAGCAGTACATGCTCTAATAACAAAAAAATGACAGTGACACAGACAGTGAGTCCACATCAACCTCATCTACAAATCATGATTCGGATAGTGAGATTGCATAACATGCATGTAATCATTTGTTAAAATGCCGATGAAATTGTTTCAGTGTTACACAATAATGGATGTTGTGTTGATGCACCTACTATTTGAGCATTAAATCTTTTTGTGAAAATGCTGATTAAATTGTTTTAGTATTACACAATATAGGACTTTGTGTAAAACTAAATCAAAATCAGGTCCTTTAATACTCAAGCATCATGCTACTCAGTAGGGATGCTACTTAAAAGAAACTTGAAGACCCCCCAGGGTCATCTTTTGGCATTTTAAGGCCCCCCATATTCCATCCAAAAAAATTTGAAGGCCCCCCAATTTATCCTCCACCCCCCTCCCCTCCAACTTAAATTATGACTGGTCCCTTAACTACAGCTACTACAGCAACTACACTAACTAGAGCAGCTACACTAACTACACATACTACACCAACTACACTAACTACAGTAACTAAACAAACTACACCAATTACACCAATTTTTATTGTAATGTCTTTATTATAATAACTTTCGTAATTCAGCTTATGGCTGCAAGGTATTAAGACAATAAAGCATCTATCTATCTATCTATCTATCTATCTATCTATCTATCTATCTACACCAACCAGATATACTACACTAACTGCATATACGACACCAACTACACAAACTACACCAACTACAGCAACTACACATACTACACCAACTGCTGTAACTACAGGAACTACAGCAACTTCACCAACTACACCAACAACACCAACTACATGTACTACACCAACTACAGTACCTACACCAATTACATATACTACACCAACTACACCAAGTACACTAACTACACCAACTACCTCAACTATGTCAACTACATATACCACACCAACTATACATACTACACCAACCACACTAACTACAGCAACTACATCAACTACACATAACTACCCAAACTACAATAACTACAGCAACTACACTAACTACACATACTACACCAACTACAGTAACTGCACCAACTACACCTAACTACACCAACTACACATACTAAACATACTACAGTAACTACACCAACTACCCCTAACTACACCAATTACAACAACCACAGTAACTACACCAACTACAGAAACTACAGCTACTACACCAACTACAGTAACTACACCAACTACACCAACTACATATACTACACCAACTACACCGACTACAGCAACTACACCAAGTACAGCAACTACACTAACTACACCAACTAAGGGCACTTTTCCCTGGCTTTTCCGCACCACACATTTTACACATACTACAGTAATTTCACCAACTACACATACTACACCAACTACAGTAACTACAGCAACTACACCAGCTACAGCAACTACAGCAACTACACTAACTACACATACTACACCAACTACAGTAACTGCACCAACTACACCTAACTACACCAACTACACATACTAAACATACTAAAGTAACTACACCAACTACAACCAGTACAGTAACGACAGTAACTACACCAATTACAGAAACTACAGCTACTTCACCAACTACAGTAACTACACCAACTACACCGCCTACAGCAACTACACCAACTAAAGCAACTACATACTACACCAACTACAGCAACTACAGCAACTACACTAACTATACCAACTACACCAATGACACATTTTACACATACTACAGTAATTACACCAACTACACATACTACACCAACTACAGCTACTACAGCTACTACAGCTACTACATCAACTACAGTAACTACAGCAACTACACCAGCTACATATACTACACCAACTACAGCAGCTACACTAACTACCCCAACTACCCCAACTACACATACTACACCAGCTACAGCAACTACATATACTACACCAACTACTGTAACTACACCAACTACACCAAACGTCTAAATACGTAAATACGTCTCTATATTCGTTACGGTTATCATGAATCCATTACCTTTTTGCGCGCTCTGATTGGTTACTTAATCAGTGAATATCCTGCACTATTTACTGATTCACCTTCCGTTTCTCCGAGCGAGCGACGCCAAACTCACGTAAGTTGCGACAAGAGAGAATGGTCTTTGTGTAACGTAAAAAAAAACGGAAAAAGCCGTCGAGTAAAGGTGATGCCGGCACGAGACGATTCGCAACGACGATTTTTAGCACAACACAGAGTTGCAACATTGTTTTGGATGCTTGCAACACTGTTTCCATATTGCAACGTTGTGTTGCGCTAAAAGTTGTCTTTGCGGATCGTCCTGTGTAACATCACCTTTATGTATCAGGCAACGCGCTCTGCTGTTGCCAGTGTTCTTCTTCAAGGTGATGTTAAACTGGACCATTCGGAACGATGAGTTTTAGCGCAACACATCGTTGCAATGTTGGTACAATGTTGTAACTCTGTGTTGAGCTAAAAATCGTTGTTGCGAATCGTCTCGTGTAACATCACTTAAAGCATGTTTGTCCATCTTCGAAGAATCTGTTGAGACATTGATTTCTTCCTGTTTAATGCAACACACGCTCAGCTGTAACGGATTAGCGATTTTCGATTAACCTTGAAAGGTCACAGCACACCTTAACAAGCATACCTTTGTATGTATACAACCTGTATTTTACTGAAACTGTTCTGATTCTGAACATGACACTATAAATGTGAGTTCTTGAAAGAAAGGAATATGCTATTTGTACAAAAAATCGCCATGGCAGCCCAGTTAAATTCGCGTTTCGGTGAGTCTAGTAATTTCGCAATGCACTATGATTTTAGTTAACAAATATGGCGTGTGCACGGTACGTGAGCATTTATGAAAATCAAGAAGCAAGATATCTTGAATATATTATCAAGCACAAGCATTTTCCACATCGCATTTCAAAGCAAGATGGACAGAAGTGCTTAAACTGGTGGGTTGTGCACCCCGCGATCACGATTCAGAACAAGAGAGCTCTTATTAGAAGGCTTTTTGCTGAGAAAAATCCCGTCGTAGCCAGGTTTCGAAGTTATCCACATTGTTTTCATCAATCTGAATGCGGTTTTTAAATGTATGCTAATATCTCAACCGTGTTTACACCTGAGGGAAAAAAAAATTTTCTCTTAAAGTTTCACCATTCTTTTTAAGGATGGCAAAAATCATGTCTGCTCAAAAATGTAAATGTTTTCTGCTAAAAAAACCGATTCAAAAACAAAGCCAACAAAAACAGCGAAACTAATAGTAATTTAGCCCTTGAATCCATAAGAGCCAGAATGAGTTAAACTGTCGTTAGAATGCTCTTGCTTGGCACAAGCACTGTGTTTCGTTTTATTAAACTGTGAAGAGGCCAAATCAGTGAGCAAAATCTGGCGCTTTATTCGCCACAAACTCATTGTCCGTGAAGGAGAACTGTGCTGCACCCCAATGACGGTGCAAAATCGTTTGGTTTTGTCTCAGAAGTGACTAAATAAACTTATGCCCACTTTTTTATTCATCCATAACGGAATGATATTGATGTTTGCGTACAAAAAAGATATAACACGGGAGTGACTGAAGGGCTCAGTTTCCGAGGATAGCGTGAATACCTTAGGTCCGTGCGATTACGAAGTTTCAGTTCAGGGCGATCCCATTTAAGCTTAAATAGAGAAAACTGAATAGAGAATGTTCGCGTTAACAACAAGAGCGACTTTGACCGCGTGTAGCGACTCGTTCTCTCAAAATGAATTTTAAGCGTTATTAGCCTAGTTATAGCCTAGTTAGTCAGATGTGTTTTAAATCCAACAGGTCTCAGGCCTTCTGTTTACAATTTCTTCCCACTCAACTCGTTTTTTGTAAAATCTTGAATTCAATAGAAAATCGTATGAAGTTAAATGAAAAACACTGTACTTAAATACGCTTACTTGCATTTCTGTGGCCGCCATGGTGGTATAAACTGTGTATAGAGGAAATAAAACAAATGATAGTAAGGTTAACCGCTTCGAAAGACCTGATAAAAATGGGCAAGTTAATTGATTGATGCTGAAACCAAATTTTGTTTCTTGCAAAATCTAGGCAATTCAGCAACTTTCCCGGCTTCAAACAACAAAAAACGTTGATCTTACATTTGCAAAACGTTTAATGCGTGTAAGTAACTGCTTCAAACCAAACAAAAGTGCAAAAAAAATGAATATTTCTTTACCTTTAACAAACACGCACCCGCTTGTGATCAAACTCGTCGCAGTGCGACTTGGATGAACGAGTTGAATATGTGCAGCTGCGCAGAATTGATGCGCACTGTGCTCAATCAGATCGGCGCAATGCCAGCATTCTCAAATTACACCCCGCGGCGGTCAAATTTGACAGCTTTAGGCCTCGTCCACACGTATCCGGATATTTTTTTAATCCGCAACTTTTTCTTTCCGGATACGGCTTCCGTCCACACGTATCTGTTGAATCCGGCATACGAATCCGCCATAACGAACCGCACCGTCTTAGCAACCAAAATAATCTTGGGTTAAAAGTCAGCGATCTCAGCTGGATACCCAGTAGCTAGCAACATACATATTTCATAAATCTCTAATCGTATTTTGCATCTAATATGATGGAGGCGTCAATTTTTAAGCAATCATATTATCATCCTAGAGCGTGAAAAGTTAATTTTAAAGACCGGTATCCAAAATAATGGACATGTCTTAAAATAGCGGTGTGTTTAGTCGATCCAATTTAAAATACTAACACAGGCAGAGGAGCTAAACTGTCCACCGCGATTTTAACGGCCTGAGCTTTAGTTTAACAAACAATATCACCCGATTTCATTGGGGCTTTTGACGGTTTCGGCTCGGTGCTGTGTGTTTGATGTTAATTTGAAAACTGTAAAATCGACGCTGTCATTTTAAGAGTCAACCGACGTTGGGCAATGCTGCCTTCTTCAGGGTACAAGACTAAATACAGTTAAAAAGTTCGTTAAAATTATCTCACGAGCCTGATTGCATACTCGCGCGCCGGCGAGCGAGTGAGCAAAAAAAGAGTGATTCACGTGAAACTTAATTCTTGATTAAGGCCACTAGGACACACAGTCTCATGTTTGAAAATCAACCTCATCTCCAGCTTCTTACTATTCCTGGTCGGCTAGGCCGGCCTCCAATGCAGCAACCTTCATGCCTCCAGTGTATGATTGGTTTGGTTGAAGTGGGCAGTTACAGGAAAGTCATTCCTATCGTTGATAACATCTCTGCGGTGCTCTCTAAAGTGGTCCGCCAACCTGCGTCCAGTCTCCCCTATGTACACTGTCGATGGACATTTGTTGTACGACAGACAATAAACCACGTTTTCCGTGATGCAGGAAAAATGCACCGTGATGTCGACATGCCCTTTGGATTTAGTAATTATGGATGATGAATTGACATGGGAACATGTGCAGGAAACGATTCTGCCTGGTGATTGGTGTGGAAGGTTTCGAGGTAGACTGCTTCTGACTAGCAGATCGTTCAGATTCTTGGCACGCCTGAAAGCCTTCAGTGGTGGTTTATTGAAGAGATTACTTGTCGTGCTATCCTCGTGATATTGATATAAATATTGATATTGATTATGACACAAAGATAGGCTAGCAGACAACTATTTGGGGAGCATCTTAATACCAAATAAAGTCGGCGAAATTATACAACTTTTCTTTTGTTTCGCTGTTTGATGCGAAGTCCAAAATACATGCATAACTTCTGTTCTTTCTCACCGGATATAATGCTATTGTCACGCATTTACATGTAGTTTATAGACTGATCCAGCTTGTTCAACTGTGGCCATACGGTGCTCATCAAAACAGTGGCCTTTGGACGATTTATTTCAGTGAATCCTCGAGTTAGGACTGTTTAATCGTGACTCTATCCCGGACAGGCGGTGAGGGTCTTGAACAAACTAAAAAATGCCCGCCAATTTGAAAGGGCCCCGGCCAGACCATCTGCGACCCAGCGAGCCGTGGAAAAAAATAGTCTTTTGAAATTGCAAATACGTGAAAAATGTTTTCTGCTTAGTTCCCTTCGCATGGTTCGCTGGATAGCATTGTGTACTAACTCAATTTGAACATAATGCTGTGGCTCTATGCCCTGTCTTAAAAAAACCTAACTGCCCGGCATTCAGACAATTTTCCAGAAATTCTGCAAAATCCCTTTTTCTAATCGTTTGAAAGTATTCTTTCTTCATATAGAAGTACCAAGCGATCAGAAAAACAGGAAATTTTTTGACTGCCGGGCATTTAGTTTAGAAATAAGAAAATTAATAAATTTAGACTCTTCCCGGCTTACGGGCTTATAGCCACAGCGAATCTTTTTCTCTAACCTTTTGAAAGTATCCTCACTTCCGTTAGAATTTTCAATAGCGATCTGGGAGCAAAAGTGGCTTCGCAACGGTTTGTTTGGCATAAGAGCCACAGTGATATCGACGTTCGGCGTCTGAATTAATTAGGAACGCATGTTTCAATTTAGAACGGCTCAGACGTTCGTTTCGCCTAGCCTGGCCTGGAATTTCGCTTTTGGAGCGACTTTGGAACGGCTAAGATTCGGACGCCGAACTTTTCATGTACTGAACCTAATGCATAAATTATTATAACGTATTTTGTAAGCAGTTTGACCGAAATGAGCATTTTCCACCTTTTGGACTTAGTTCGCTGCAACTAAGATCGGCGTCTGAATCAAAATAATTCAGCCGGTCTAAGTAATTTGGGTCGGCCGACAGGGCTGAATAACGTACTACGCATGTCCGTGACATCACTTGTTTACTCGTCTAGCCCGTGCGCGAAGCACTCGTGCAAAGTGAAATTCTTGCATCTGAGACCATTTTATCTTCGACCATCTACTCATATTTGTGAATGCCAACGAAGGAGAAATTCTACGAATACCTTAGAAATGCAACTCATGGAAAGCAAAGTTAGGTAATCCAGGGATCAAGGAAAATGTTTTTGACCTTCCCGGCGAGGTTTTTCATTGTTTTGATGCAGATCGTTAGCAAGTTTGCAGAAAGATGACTGAGAAATTAAAAATGAGCAATGTGCTGGAGTTTGGGCGACTTTTTTTCGATGGTACGTAAACGATTTACTTAAACATTACTTTATTCTGGTTAAGGAGGAGCCGAGCGATAACTGTTGTTGACCGTTTCTTGGTGGCAAGAAAGCTTGATTTGAGCGTGATGACACCATCAGACACAAGAAGTCATGAAAGTCATAAACTTAGTTACAAATCTTAGTGCGATCAAAGAAGCTTTTTCGTACATATAGCTCTAGCCGGCTCAGTGGCGCTGGTCGAGCTGTAGAATCAGTATTTATTCGGTTAAGTTTGTTTAAAATTTAATTTGCACCTTGAAGCTTATTAATGAATAAAATTTTAAAGTTTAAAGCTGTTGAAGTTTTGAGAAACAATCACAAGTTGGCTCAGCTTTATGTGAGTTTTCGTATTAACTATAAGTTTTCCATTTATGACAGGTTTGAATGAAGCAGAAGAATCAAGGAATGAAGATCTAGACTTCGAAGAGAAAAATAAATGCAAGTTTATAAAGAGTCAGATTGTGCTTCTCCCTGTAATGAAGCTTTTTAGGGAACTTCAAGTCATTGATACTTTTACCAGCAGGCATCGGCTGTATGACTTACCCATTTACTCTCTTCAACATTAATTTTGCCTGTTGTCATATACAAAAAAATTTTAATAGCTCTTTTGAGTGAGCTAAGAATGAGTCATAAAGGGAAACAAGTTTGGAAGAAAGAATTGAATTCGAAACCTCAGTGATTGTTTTGTGTTTTTACAGTTCTTTTAGTGAAAACAAGCGAGATATTACAAGAGAAATAACTAAAAGACGATCATTCAAGGAAAAACAAAGATAAATAAAATGTACCTTTAATGCTGACGCTGATATGATTACCGGACGATTTCTTAGAGCTGATAAGATATTGAGAGTCTGTACTTTCATTTCTGTTTACGCTTGAAAATGTAGTATAATCAAAACTCCGGCAAGATACATAACAATTACTCACCGAAGTGGAGGTGGTTAGTAGTGGTTATTTACCGAGACCGCGAAGCGGCGAGGTATATATCCACTACTAGCCACCGACACTGAGGTGAATAATTGTTTTAGTATATACTAAAGCAGTGAGATAATTGAGCACAAAAATGATGATTTTTAACTCATTTACTGTAGCCAACGATTACAATTTTGGGGCGCGATGACCGAACGGCCGCGGTCGTCGCTTTTTCTTGGCGACAAATAAAACTTTTGAAGGCGTTTGTTTAGCTCTTGCGGGGAAGTTACTTCAAAAGGAGTTGTGAATTCTTTTTGTATTTAAAATCATTCTGTAAAAAAGATTATTAAATTTAGTTTTAAGCTTACTTATGAACAAGTCAACTAAATAAAGTAACGCAAGACTTAAGCTTAATTTGCATTTGTAAACAAAAAACTTTTTCACCGGTTTTATCGATAAATTCAAGTCAAAAAGACAAAGCTTTACCTGTTAAAACTTCCAAACCGAACTTCGTCACCTTCTTCATGTATTTTGGGAATAGCTTGATTGATTAGTTGTGAAATTTCTTAGTTTGTTACGGCAGCAAACCGGGAAGGCATTTTGCTGGCAACTTACGCAAGTTTGGCGTCGCTCGCTCGGAGGAACTGGAGGTGAATCAGTGAATATTGCAGGACATTCACTGATTGAGTAGCCAATCAAAGCGCGCGAAAAACACTATCCACTGTTTTAGTATATACTAAATATATATATATATATATATATATATATATATATATATATATATATATTTATATTTATTTATTTTTTCTCATTTCTTTCCTGTATACATATATATATATATATATATATATAGAGAGAGAGAGAGAGAGAGAGAGAGAGAGAGAGAGAGAGAATACTTCATGGAAAGTGCTGGCGTACGGTATTTACGCACGAGTTGTTGACGTATCAGAAATCGAACGAGTGAGCGAAGCGAACGAGTAAGATTTCTGATACAAAAACAACGAGTGCGTAAATACCGTACAAAGCACTTTCCATGTGGTATTGTGTTTATTATATACATACCGAGACATTCATCATTTTGGCGGCCTTTTTATTTTAAATCTTTCAAAAATGCTTATTTGCCGCTACACACTTGCAGCAAAATGACAACGAAAACGAAGCATCAGCTTTTTAGTAAAAGCGTTTGTTAAAAACATAATTGACGGTAGGGATATGAGGTAATCCAAGAACTATAAGTAATCTTCACTGTTTGTTGTCAATGCACAATTGAAAATGAGTGAATTTAAGTAAAATGGCCGGTTTCAATATAAGCTTAAGCTTAAATGAAAGGCAAAGTAGCTCCGACAAAAAGCACAACAAAAGCTTACGTCTCGTTATGTTTTTCCCTTTCCGCTGTTGTTTCGCCGGCTCTCTACCGTTTTCTTTATCGACAGTGAAACAAACGAAACTATTCCACTCCATTTCCGAAAAGTTTTTTACTTTTTTAGCGAGAAAAACTCTTTGAGTAAAACTTTTCTCGTTGAATGTGTGCGAAGCGGCGCTGCAAGCTGCAATAAAAGGCGGAAATTTTGGCGCGAAACTCACACACCTCTGTGACCTCTGATTGGACGTATCATTTTTCTCACACGTGAAAAAGCATCGTTCGCGATTCTGATTGGACGTATCATTTTTTTCACGTGTGAAAACCATCGTTCGCTCCTCTGATGGGCTAGAACTAATTTGCGAACGAAAATTTACGACATAGCTTTTTGGTGAGTATTTCTCAGTATGTATATAATAAATATATATATACACCCGTTTTCAAAAAGGTTTTCATACAGAGAGATATATAGATAGATCTATACTTTTGTTCTCTTGCACGTGCGCCCGTGTGTATTTTTCACTTGTTATTGTCCAACTTGTGAAAAACTCGGTTCGACGATAAATTTTTTTGGTCTTCTAGGTTTTTGTTCCAATTTGAAATGTCGTTTCGAATTTTTTTTTTTTTTAGAAAAATACATGCCCCCCTGCGATACAAACTTGCAATGGCGAATTATATAGCTGATTTTGGGAATGAGGAAAACATCCCGCGAAGCAGCCGATCCGCGAGTTATACGGCGTCACCAAATTGGTAGGCCAAATGCCATGGCATCTGTAGCAAGTGACGAAGCATTTTTATTGATGGAGTGTATTAAAAAATGCGCTGTCCATGGGCTTGCTTAAGAGAAACTGTAAACTAACTTGAAGCATTTGTGGCCGAGAGTTTATTCTGTCTTCAATGAGACGTTGCCGCGATTTTACACGAAAAAAGGTGAGACATTAATATATATGACCCGCTCATCATGGTTATGAAAAAATCTACTTCTATGAACCTAGTCAACGTCTTGGTCCGTTTTAATCAACTGCTATAATATTGTTGCTCCTTCCCACATATCCAATATGGACATCCACCGTCACATCTTCCTTCTCAGCGGTTTCGAAAACACTTTTTTTTTTCATTTCATCTGCGTTTTTCCCCTTATCTTGTAACGACAACAATGATATGACCTACAAGTGACCGATTTCCTCATTCTTTAATTTTCAAGAGAATGCAAATCAAGAGAATTGCAGACAATATTCGTGCATTATTTTTTCAATTGACAAATTGCAACAAAGAACCTGACGAAAAGAAAAATTATTGTTCAACCAAGTTTTTTCACAAGTTAGACAATAACAAGTGTAAATGCACACGGGCGCACGTGCAAGAAAACAAAAGTATATATCTATCTATATATCTCTCTATATGAAAACCTTTTTGAAAACGGGTGTATATATATATATAGCCGAATTTTTCAAAACACACCTCAAAATGGACCAGAATATTCGCACAGAAAGCTGGCGATAGCCAGCTTTCTGGTCACTGCGGTGCGAAAAAACATAGGGGGCTTGCTGTCCTGGTTGGTCTCATTGACAAGTTCAGTCCCTGAGCTAACTCGCCATGGGTTGGAAAGGGGCCTCCATGTCAATCCCTAGGGGGGTAGGGTGCTGCAAAAGCGTTGTACCTTCCGTTAGTCCTGGTCTAGGAGAGTCAGTGCACTGCTCATGTCTGCCTTTAGTTTGTCATGTCAAATTCTTGTAACGTTTGAGGCCCATTGGCCAATGAAAGCATTCCCCTCAAGCACATGCTAGGCTGGGGGGGGTGGAGGAAGTCAGGGGGGTGATTTAACCTTGAATTTCTCTGCTTAGAACTTGCGTTAGGGTGTGCTGTGTATAGGATGAGGGATAATTTGGGGGTTTTGAAGTTAGCTTTTTGATTTTTATGATTTGTTGAATTTATTCCTCTTTTTACAGATGGTGATGATAGGTGAAAGAAAGCACTATTGAAGGAGTCATTTTTGGAGTGTTTTGTTGTGGAACGGCATATACGTTTTTCACTTGTATTATTTTTATGTTAAGACTTTTAGCTTGTTTGCCATTATAGAAAGTGATCTAGGTAGCGTTTACTGAGCCGAAGTATTAGATAAAGAGCGAATGAACGTAGCGATTGCGTGGATATAGTGTTAACACTTTCTTTTTGCTATTTTGTTTGTTTGATACAGACTAAAAAAATGTACTCTTGATTTATATAGTTTTATTCTAAATCTTGTCAAATAATTGAAATAATTTGTCGCTAAATAGTCATCGCGACATGTAAACTGAATTGGCACCCAGCGTAATTTGTTTTGTGTCCTGGGTTTGGCGGCAAGTTCGAGGTCAGGAAGGAGGTAAACTACCAAAAATAAAATTTAGGGTGTGATTTGTTTTTTGTAATTTAGGGAAATTTGAGGCTATACTAAACGTAGTATCTTCCTAATAAAATGTGAAAAGCGCAACGTATGATGATCATTACTTAGTAGAAACACTCTGAATATCTTGGAGGAATGAACGGTGCTATTGTGAGCTTTTTTCATCAGAAATTTGTAGCCAGTATTTATTTACTTGAAAGGTTATTTTATAGAAGAAAAATAGTTGGTTGCCCTAATAAAACCGCTAAAAGTTTTGAAAACTATAAGACTAGTAAAACTCACAATTAGGGTATTACAGCATGTTTGCAAATACGGGCATTAAAGTGATCTTAACTTTTTCCTCATGTCTTTATTTAATAATGAATAAAGAAAAAAAGTGTGGGTAGAAAAAAGAACAAGACGAAAGGGTTCCTTTTTTACAAGTACAACTTATGTCTTGTTGTATGTTTTCCTTTCTAAAGTAGGCCCCATTTGCTCAAAAGTGGATAAAGGTATCCAGTAGATATGGCGTTTGGTTTCCCTAACCCATAATAGTGATTCATCCTGCGTTAAAACAAATGGGTTTTGTTGTTTCACGGAACATGCTCTGGATTTTTCATCTGTCACCGGGGAATATACGAAGCTATTTCACTCCAAAATACGGATTGTTATTATTTTTTTTTTATTCGAGGAAAACTTCCTTTGGTCTAAACAATCTTCTCATCTACTGACCGTGAATCAATCCCCCGTAAGTGTTTCGGTGGTTACTGGCACCTATAAAAGGCGGGAAACTCGGAAACTCACTCAGCTCTTGCTTTCGATGTAAATACACGAAACATGTCATCTGTCTGTCTGTTCTCCTAAAGATGAGCGTATATTTTCCTACACTACAATTAATAAAGCTCTTTTAAACCATGAAAAGAAGGTCAAAATAATCCATACAATGATTTCAGTGCACAGATTTAAATTTCTACGAACTATAAGAGTATAGACCATAGCAAATTACTTTCTTTTTTTTTAAACTCGAACGGTTATAATGTCCATTTCCGCCATTTTTTGTGAAAAATATCGTACAAGAGACAGAAAAATAAATATAGCAATCGCGTCAGTTTGTACGTTTAGACTACAGCTCATGTCCAATCAACGTGTGAGAGAAAACTCTCGGTACTAATCGCAGCCTAGTGATCGCAAATTCGAGATGGCCAAAATTCAGCTGTGCATTTTCTTAGCGTTTTTCCTAGGAGTTGCAGAGGAATAATGGAACAGAAATAACATAGTATTGCTTGCCGAAATATTTCTTGTGATAATTGGTTCCTTTTTACTAAAAGGGGAGTGATAATGGTGGAAATTAGTTTCATCTTTAACCCTTTCCATCTTCCTTGCCCCTACTAGTTTTGTCGAAATATGTGCCAAAATCGCTTTGTGGTTCGCCATTGATACAATTGATACCCCATTTTCGCCCAATACGATAAAAAACAACACCAAAAAATAAGTGAAAGACTTTATTGTCACAGTGGCAGATTTCGCCATCTAGCCCCGCTTTGCTGAAACACTTATTCAGAGAATTCTAGCTTTGATGCAAGTACATTCAAGTCGTATTTTAGGGAGGCAAATCTTACTTCACTTTCTCTTTTGTGCGAGGCTTTTTCGGCTAGAAGTTTACTGATTTGAACATCAATTGCCTTATTTCCAGTTCTCTTTTTCTCATTCTCTAGTCCTTTCAAACCATTCTCAAGTTTATCGCAAGTTTGACATGTGTCTTGCCTCGCTTTACGAAAACTAAATAAATCTCTTAATTCCTGGATGAACACATTTCGAAAGGTTGAAAAACTGATTACGTGACCCTTATTCTTTCTTCTTAAGCTGGTTGTCTTTAAATCAGGGTTTTTACTCACAAATTCACGCCACATTTTCTTCATTGAGAGGCTGGAATTAAAATACTTTCTTCCGTGGGTCCTCGCACGGCAATAATGGGATTCACTCGCTTCATGTGACAGAATAAAGTCAATAACTTTATGTCTTGCCTCCGGCAAAAGCCTCCGGGTATTTGCTCTGCCTCGTTTGTCAAGCTCTATTGAAGGGCCCGCAAGGTCCATTTTTTTAAGCAAAACTCGTATTTTGCTATCAGAGATCCCGTAACACTTCCTGAACGCCGTTTTGCACACAACTCCAAGCGTCGGGATGGTGTATGATACTTCACGTCTACCACTCGGCGTGACTCCAACTTTCATAAGCTTCGAGAAGACAGTTCTGTTCGTTGTAAGTTTTCTGATAAAGCATGTTCCTTTGATCTCGTATAAGCGCTTTCATATTACATGCTGGCCCCCTTCTAAATAAGCATCCGCTCTCGCAGCACGTTAGTAATAACTGATTAATGTTGTTGAATGCTGCATTTTTACGTCTTTGAAATCTGTTTTTCTTTGTCACGTAAAATTTTTTTACGCTTACTGCTAGTTGCTTGTTTTCCTTTTTCCACTGAACTTCTATGTGGAGCACCTTCTTTAAAGGACTGCCATGCCTTTTTTGCATCAAATCTATACAACAGCCGAATCAGGTCTTCCTGGACAACGCTCGTTGAGATTGAAACTTCCTGTGACTGCTGACTCATGGTTCATATAAAGCATTGATATCTTGAGCACGGCGCTTTTCTAAACTATATCTCTTTAATATTGTGTAATCACATAAGCAGTCTTTAGTCCAAATTTAGGGTTAAATTCCTTCGATTTCATCATTACATGTAAGATAAGAAAGCATGATAACTGACGCATCAACGCGATTTCATAACAACCGACAATTAGTTCATCCAGGGCAAACATTACCACATTTCGCCCACGACGTTGCGTCTTTATCTAAACATTGCTGAAGCGTGTCTATGGTTGCGTCCTCTTTCGTCAGTGATTGCCAAATAGCAGTAATGAAATAGTAATAACCAAAATTAAAATCTTAGAGTTTTACCACGGGGTTTTACAATGTTTACACGTGTTGTAGCATTCTATATCACAGCCATAAATTAATAAATGGGAGAGGACCTTTTAGTAAACAATCGACTACCGGTACTAGTGTCTAATTTACTAGGGTATCTGAAAGATAGTAATGCTGCGGCATCATCATCATCATCATCATCAATCTTTATTTATACACGAAATCGTATCATTTTACATGGTCTTCCTAGGAATCGTGTTTAAAACTAGACTACTAGGGTATCTAAAAGATAGTAATGCTGCGGCACATTCTGTTGATACTGGCATTAGTTAGGCAGTGAGACTTAAAAGAATCAAAAATGACATTGAATGTCCTATTTACATGTTGGAAAGTACTAGAATAATTACTATCAGTCTATAGAAAGAACTCGTGGGAACATTGTTTAGAAATGATCAAGTGGTTATCAACTCTGGTTTTTGCCACGGTAAATTGTAGGAAATAATAGAAATTCAGATCGTTTATCACGATATTTTCTCTGGAAACACAATACTTTTCTTGCTGTTTGTTGCACTTTTTAAGTAACAGTTATTTAGCTATATATTTATAGAAAACAACAACACAAAACACGGGGAAAAAAAGAAAGAAGGAATAAATAACTCAGTAGGGTTCGAAACCGGCACCTTCGACTCGATGGGACTACACTTAACCACTACACCACAGAGACTGTTACGTAGTCCTTAGGAAAAGTCTTTCATTTTATTCCTTTTCCATGAAACTTCCGCCGGCAAGATGATCGCCAGCCGCATTAACCGAGCTCTTAACAGTGAAAAAACAATGTAAACGCATATTCCATGGCAATAAATGAATGAAAGAACATAATTATGCTTTTCAAAACAACGATACACGTCCTCGTCTGCAAAGTAGGACACAAAACATATGTTTTGTTATCTCGATTTCCGCAGTTATTTTGAAGCGAATGGTCAAAATCACATCCATTTTCGGCTTATACAGTTTCTTAAGAATAGCACTGCATGACATTTTCTCACTTTCACATCACCTTCTAGCAAGCTGGAATTTGTATATCCCCCGTGTTGCGGAGTCGAAGAGCAAAAAAGGCTCTTGAGTCAAAAAAGGCTCTTGAATTGAAATCCAATCCCCAAGTTAACCATCGTACTCATCTGAAAGACTCCTGCGTGTCTTAAAATTTGGTAAGACCTCTAACCGTGCTGTAGAAAATTTGCCACAAAGAAAACTCTAAGTCTGAGCAGCGAACGATGCACTCTCTCACCCACCGAACTTCCCCGTGTTTTTATTTGAGTCGTTCGTGGCGCAATGCACTCTGCTTAAATGCAATGCATTGTGGTAAAAAGTGTGGTTAAATGCAATGCATTGTGGTAAAAAGTGATGAATTCGAGAATTCGTCTCCCCTTACATATTTCCTTTAAATCCTGATTATGTTGCTGCTCGCTCCCTTCGGTCGCTCCGCAGCAAAAATACTAAGACTAAAAGACTAAGGAACTATTGACTATAATGTTAAAAATACAAAAACTTACATTATGAATAATAAGAGTTACAATTGGTCATGGTGCATTAGAAAAATCTTTCCCATGAATTGAAGTTTTAAAAACATTTAAACTAGGCAGTTTTCTAATCTCTGAGGGAATCTTGTCCCACAGAACAAATCCTCTGTAGTGTAGGCTCCTTTTTGCAGACTCAGTTTTGGGTCTGGGGACATAATAATTTAACTCAGAATTTCTAAGATTGTGTGAATGTACATTTGAGGTGTTGGTAAAGATCCGCCTCAGATACGATGGGGGAAGATTATTATGGATTTTATACATTGTCACAGCCAACTGTTTAAGTCTTGCATATTCTAGCCTTTCCCAGCCAAGCTCATCCAACAAAACACTTGAGCGAACGTCATAATTAGAAAAAGTGAGGATTCTAGCAGCCCTATTCTGCAGCTTTTGAAGTTTGTCTGCTAGTCCCTTATTGATATTACCCCAAACGGCACCACAGTAATTAAAATATGGCATTACCAGTGCATTGTACATGTTCACTCTCGTATCAAATGGTATAAAATGACTTACACGCCTTAAGATAGCAATACCAGCGGATATTTTCTTTGAAATGGTATGAATGTGTGGGCGCCAGTTCAAAGATTCATCGATTTGAACTCCAAGGGATTTATGTTTAATTACTCTTTCTAAGGGTGTACCTTTCTTTCTAAGGCGGCACCTTCTGTTGATACTGGCATTAGTTAGGCAGTGAGACTTAAAAGAACCGAAAATGACATTGAATGTCCTATTTACATGTTGGAAAGTACTAGAATATTTACTATCAGTCTATAGAAAGAACTCGTGGGAACGTTGTTTAGAAAATGATCAAGTGGTTAAAACTCTGGTTTTCCCACAGTAAATAATGTAGGAAATAATAGAAATTCAGATTGTTTATCCATATATTTAATATACGGTGCACGATATTTTCTCTGGAAACACAATACTTTTCTTGCTGTTTGTTGCACTTTATTAAGTAACAGTTATTTAGCTATATATTTATAGAAAACAACAACACAAAAAACGGGAAAAAAAAGAAAGAACGAATAAAGACTTCGGTAGGACTCGAACCCTGCACCTTCGGCTCGACGCGACTACACCTAACCACTACACCACAGAGGCTGATTACGTAATTTTTGGGAAAAGTCTTAATTTTATTCCTTTTCCATAAAACTTCCCCCGGAAAGATGATCGCCAGCCGCATTAACCGAGCTCTTAACAGTGAAAAAACAATGTAAACGCATATTCCATGGCAATGAATGAATGAAAGAACATAATGATGCTTTTCAAAACGCCGATACACGTCCTCGTCTGCAAAGTAGGACACAAAACATATGTTTTGTTCTCTCGATTTCCGCTGTTATTTTGAAGCGAATGGTCAAAATCACATCCATTTTCGGCTCATACAGTTTCTTAAGAATAGCACTGCATGACATTTTCTCACTTTCACATCACCTTCTAGCAAGCTGGAATTTGTATATCCCCCGTGTTGCGGAGTCGAAGAGCAAATGCTCATCTTCTCGTCAGGTTTAACACCTGGACGAGTCAAAGGCTTTTGAATTGAAATGCAATCCCCAAGTTAACCATCGTACTCATCTGAAAGACTCCTGCGTGTCTTAAAATTTGGTGAGACCTCTAACCGTGCTGTAGAAAATTTGCCACAAAGAAAACTCTAAGTCTAAGCAGCGAACGATGCACTCTCTCACCCACCGAACTTCCCCGTGTTTTTCTTTGAGTTGTTCGTGGCGCAATGCACTCTGGTTAAATGCAATGCATTGTGGTAAAAAGTGTGGTTAAATGCAATGCATTGTGGTAAAAAGTGATGAATTCGAGAATTCGTCGCCCCTTACATATTTCCTTTAAATCCTGATTATGTTGCTGCTCGCTCCCTTCGGTCGCTCCGCAGCAAATAACGATAAGCAAACTGACTTGTAGGGCTAAAAGATTTTACCAACACCCGCCTGGCATTAGATTTATACTTCATTTGAGTTCGTTTCCCCGCTTTTTAAAGTTTATCATTTAAAGGTTTATCTTCAATGAAACTAAAACAGATAGAAGATCAGAAAGCATGATAACTGACGCATCAACTCGGTTTCATAATTACCGACGAATTAGTTCATCCAGGGCACAGATTACAACATTTCGCCAACGATGTTGAGTCGTTATCAAATCACTTGTGAAACGTGCCTATGGTTGCGTCCTCTTTCATCAGTGATTGCCAAATAGCAGTACTGAAATAGCAATAACCGAAATTAGACTCGAAATTAAAATCTTAGGGTTTTACCACGGGGTTTTAAACGCGTTGTAGCGTTAAGCAACCTTTCAGCAACTGACGTCATGTTGAGACGGCTAATGTCTTCTAAATGCAATTTCCTACTTGTCTTACATAATTCAGAAATAAATAGACGCCAGGTATCATTTAGAATCATTTTAAAGTAACAAACTGACAACTGCATTTTACCGAGCTCGTTGGAAAACCTAATATGTTTCCAAGAGTGCTTGTTGTACAAATGGATTATCATAAGACTTTACCAACCCCAAAGGTAACTTCCCAGGACTGGTATTATTCACGAAAATTGCGAACGCACCTTCTTGGAGTTTATGTTGCCAATGAAGACTGTCTGCACTGCTATTTCTACGATGACACTGTTGCTGGAGCAGGACCCAATGAAGTAATTTCCTTGTTGCATTGTACTCTGATGAAGCTCACGGAACAGTACGGAACATTTGACCAGCTCATTGTTTGGACAGATAACGCACCAAGTCAATTTAAAGAGTGTTTCTTTTTCTTTTACCTAGATCATCTTGTAAAAAATAAGTGTTTTTTAAGAATTGACCTAAAATTTTTGGTAGAAGGACATAGCTACAGCATTTGTGATCGTCGTTTTGCCTGCATACAACAGTTTTATGATAC
>NW_027332288.1:545000-555000 GCF_958299795.1 Porites lutea
TAGACTAAAATTTGCCGGGTAAGTCCCCTCTATATAAGAACCCGTTTAGCCTAAAATTCAGCTAAAACAGGTTGTTAATTTATAAAATCTATGAAAATATTGTGTCGATTGGGCAAATATCGGTGCCTTATCACTCACAGGACGAAATAACGTGTTTCCGTATTTTGTAAACTCGACTGAAACGTGAAGTTGCTTAAATCCGTCTCGTTTCCGCCCTGCGGAAACATGGTGATCTAGTTTTCCATGGACCGGACGCGTTTCCGTTACGTTTCCGAGTCGGAAACGAACGATCATGTTTCCGCCACATTTCTGTTAGCACATTTCCGTTCTTTCTTGCTTCCATTACGTTTCCGATGACCCATGTCCAAGATCGCATGATAAATGTTTCACAAATTTTGGCTTTGCGTACAATCAAGGTGAATAAAGGTAAATTTACTCTCGAGATCGGGCCATTAAACGGTCAGGCTCATGCATTAAATACTCCCGCGCGTTGCATTGATGCAACGACTGTGAAGTGCGCGAGGTTGCCACTGTTTTCGATTCTAAGTGATTAAAATGGCAGAGAATACCAACAGCTATCGATAGTTGCCAGATTAATCTCAATCAGTACTGGTATAAAAATAAAATGATCTTAGACATCTTAGGCTGAGAAGACAAGACAGAATGGGGAGAATGGGGCCTAGAACAGAGCGGAGTGCTGGTCAGCGGACGTTTCTGTTGCTCATGCTCACTGCGGTCGTTCTTTTTGGCGTCCATTTTAAAAGTGATTGCAACGGCTTCAAATTTGCCAGCTTCTGTAGGTTCTAGGAGCGTGGAGTCTGTGTATTTTTGCTTTCCGATTGCACCAAATGACATCTAAGGGTTGTTATGTATATTTGTCGACCATCGGCCTTCAGTACTCGATCGCTTCCCTCGTAAAGCGACCCTTTTCTGACACTGGCAGGATGTGAGACAAAAACCTCGTGATGGCCAAGAATAATTTGAAAGTTGGAGTGTTTGATTGTGCCAAGGATATCCAAGACTGAATATTGTGATGGAGAATACAGATAGCACGACGAGGTAAGCTGCCCTGATACCAAATCTAAGTTTCTTTAACCACTGATCAATAACTACTAGTACTTAGCAACTTAAAGGAGCAGTGTCACGAAATTTGTCAAAACTACAGCAGTGGAAACCACCACCAATCTCAGTGAAACATAAAAATACTGCTCAAAACATGAAAAGAAGTTTTAAGTAACAAAGCAAAGAGCAAGAGCGAGTACAAATAAAGATTTTTGTTAGTGTAAAAAGGAGGAACAGATGGACAGACTTGAAGAAAATTGAAAAGGATGGCAGTTGGTCCTTTTGAAACTTGTTAGCTTGACAGTTTTCCAGATTTCATTTTTCTGGTCTTCAATGTTTGATATAATGCTTGGGAGACATATGTTTGTTGACACAAAGCTGTGATTGATAAGTAATTTCTCAAGTTTCATAGCAAATGCGATATGGACATGTGTAAGTGTAATTACAGTTGATTTCACATGACCTTACTGCACCACGTTGCAAAGTTCGTTGGCAAATTGGATACTACGTTGCAGAGTAGCCAATACCATGGCGAGTTAGGGAATCAAATTGCGAACTTTGAGGCGTAGTTGTCAACTTTGGTTCTACTGAACTTCACAACTTCATATCTTTTTTAAAAACAGGAAACTGCAACATAGTGAACCCGAATCCTTTTACTAAATAGGGCAAGGGTTACCATGTGAGGCCTGTGAAATGATTGACAGTAGACAAATGGTTAGAGGGTTCAAAACCATTCCAAATAGTGCACCAGTTTAATTTACCGAGAAGACAGTAACAAATTTCGTCGATCAATTTGTACATACAGGAAGGCCCTACACAGAGTTTTGTGAACGGCAAAGATCAAGTACAGTATGTATACTACGGAAACACAACACATTCTTTGTCAAGAATAAAGTTATTGACCCGCAAAGGTTTAATATTAGTCGTGTAGTGACACTCAATTTGGTTTACTCATACAAAAAGTTGACAATAGTTCCAAAGGAGTGCTTATAATATAATAATGCTTTACTGAGAATGCTCAAGAAAAACTTGAAGAATATTTAGATGTTTGCAGTAACTGTGATCCCAGGAATAGGGACTTTTTTGACAAGAACTCAGTGATTAATGCAACTGGGAAAAGAAGTTACTCTAGACCAGGAGTAGCCAATCGTTAAAACTTGGTATCAATAAAAATTGATGGCAATCAAGTGATTTTTATCTATTGATAACGGAAATCGGTTAAAATTGATAAACTAAATTGCTGTGTCAAATTGATATTATTGATTTTTCATGATTTTAACAATTTATAACAGTACTTCTAACATTTTTGTTTTCTGGCATAAGTGCAGCTGAGAAAACTCATCCACGAGTAACAACTGATCAACAAACATGAAAATAAGAAATGTGGAAACTATTACAGACACAAGAGTCTCTCTAAAACCGTGACCCTTTTGTACATAATAACAGGAACGGTTCGGTTTTATAATTATTACATCAAAGGAATGCCGAAAATTCAGACTAAAAGATTTCTCTGGATAGCTTTTCACCGTTTTCCGTTATCAATCGATAAAATCACTTGATTGCTAACGATTTTTATAGATTTAGTTTTTTATCTATTGGCTACTCCGGGAAGTAACTACACACGGAACTGAGGTTATTTTGAATGGGCGGCAGATCTACATTTTGAAAAACTGGAAAAAATTAAAAACCTGGCCAATATCGGCCATCCGAAGAAGACTTTAAAGCAGGTTTTAAAGAAAAGAGAAGGTTTTTTGAAACTTTTTTTTAAAAGACTAGTGATGATAAATTGTTTGATCCTTTGACTCTCAATTTTTGCAACTCAATTGTCAACAAATTCGCTGTTTGCGTGAAATCAGTTTTCATTTTTGGATGAGCAGAAGAACAGATGTATCTTCTGATAAAAAGCGATGGAATCGGTAAAATCTAGATAAATCGATAAACTAAATGGGTGTGTTACAGATTTCTACCAATTGATTGATACAATCAATGTCAATCAAATCAGATTTACCAATTTTTATTGATTTATCGATTGATAAATTGATACCTATTTTTATTGATTGACTACTCCAGGTGTTGAGCAAACTTGTGAAGTTCAGTCGCGCCAAAGTTGACAGCTACATCTCATAGTTTGCAATTGATTTCCTATAAACTCGCTACGTAATTTGGCTACTTCATGATGTGGTACCCAATTTCCAAATGAACTTCGTAATGTGGCATGGTAAATAGTGTGAAATCAACTGTCACAGAATGATACTAAAATTGTGACACAGCCCCTTTAAGTCTTCATCTCGGTGGACAGCAATACCATCAGTGAAGTTAAACTGGTAAAACTACTTCTATTATCCTTTATTACGCTGCAGTTCTATGCAAGCATCATATTGACCAGTGGGGAGGGGGTACTCCTTATATGTTCTTTCAAATGAAATCCAAACAATGTTCCCACAACTTGCAAAGCAACCAGCAGATTTGTTTACTGATCATCCCTTATATGACTATTAAGATCTGTGTTTTTGAGAAAAAAAAAACTAAAAAAGGGAAATTGAAGGTCAGACATTATTTCTCTTTATTATAGTTTGGTTACTCTCAAGTGCATTGATTTTACATGTAACTGTATATCGCTTTTCAGACATTTCCTGTTAAACAGTTTAATTCCTCTGTAGAGTTTGAAATATGCAACACATTACTAATAATAGCCACCAAAGAGCTGAGCTGGAGTAGTGTTTTGTGGCAAACATAACATTGAATTTAAGGTGGCTGAATACAGTTTTGCAGGCAGTCAGCGGTAACTCGCGTGACGGCGCATGTTTTAAATTAGACAAACCAACAAGGCAGCAAAAAAAGCAACGGTACACAGAAGATGATTTCTCAAAATCTACTCATTAAAATTTTAAGATGTTTGGCAGAATTTTTACTTTTATCGTATTTTAAGTTATTCAGATATGCAAGCTCCTATTTACATAAGCTCTATAGAATAGACTTAGTTTGACTAAATTTGACACTTTCTCCAGTAATTTTTTAATCAGCATCGTAACTTAAGTAATGTGATATCCTCACTCATAGCTCAGTGTGCATTGTTGTCGGTTAAGAAGTTATATGGTTGCAGTGACTGTCACTTGTTTTTTAGTTTCCCTTGTAACTTCAATACCAAGGTACAAATACAAGTGAGAAAAACAAAAGGCATGATATTTTGTCAATTATTGATTTATTTCCTCTGTTGGTTCGCCTCTCACTGCTAAAATATTTTAGTTTAGGAATTACATGTATATCCAGCATATCACATTGAATGTTTGGTTTTCAAGCCAGATCAAACTCTTTCACATGAAAGAGTTTTATGCAGCTTAGCCATTCAACAAAACCCAACTCACAAAAAAAGTTGAGTACATACGTACAATTTTCGAAGTCAGTCAAACATTGAGTTATCAAACAAAGTGGAACTCACGTAAGGAAAATTCAAATGGAACAGCATTGAACGTTTAAATTCCAAACTCTTGATGACATGTGTGTTAATTATTGATCCAGTGTGAAAGTAGTCAAGGTGATGAAAGGTCTTGCTTCTTTTAATATTCCCATTTCAGAGTTAATTCTAAAATATATATTCTCTGTGAAAATGTCAGTACATTTGTTTACCAAGGAAAAGGTCTTAAATCTGCAAGTTGAAATCGTCTCAGTTTTACTCTTTTCTCCTTAATTGGCCTGAATAGTAAGCATTTTCCTTCTGAATCTAGTGCTTGTCAGACTTCCCTGGCTTTTTTGCTTTCCCAAGGGTGACTCAGTTCTTACATTTGATTTTTTTTCGATATAATTTGGTGTGTTTTGATTTTGTTCAGGCATCAAGCTCAAAAAAGCTGTGTTTGATATTTAACAAATAGATTCCATGTTGCCGTGCATCTGTTCAGTAATAGATCACAGATGACGTAAAAATGTCACACGAGCCGCAGGCGAGTGTTTCACTGTTGTTTTTACCACAATTCAACGTCCTCTGTGATCTATTACTGAACAGACCCACGGCAACATGGAATCTATTTGTTTTATACAATGATCAGAAAAGAAAAAGACCGATACACATACCTGCCTCGAACCGCTTGACCTTGTGAGGATTTGTGCTAGTTTAGGCATTTTTAAGTCCCAAACCCAACTTTTCATCTTAGCTTCTTCTTTTATATCTTACTCGTGTACAGTTTCTTCGAAAAGTTTTTAACTGTCTTTTCTTGCTCAAAGAAGAATAATAGCGAAAACATTTTGCAAAACAGCAAGTCTCTCGTAGCGAAGACACACGATGGCAACTGTTGTGAAGATTTCTTGTAGTTTAGGCATTGTCAAGTAGTCAATAGCCCTTTTGGTCTCCGTTTCTCCATTTTTCTTCTTTGTAAATAGCTCCTGCTAAACTGTTTCCAAAGCTTTCACTTGCCTCAATCCAAAATAATCTCACAAACATTTTTCAAAACAGCGTGCCATGTTGAACAAA
Organism: Porites lutea; assembly: GCF_958299795.1. Taxonomy (NCBI): domain Eukaryota; kingdom Metazoa; phylum Cnidaria; class Anthozoa; order Scleractinia; family Poritidae; genus Porites; species Porites lutea. The sequence goes on from NW_027332288.1 coordinate 550,528, forward strand.
ACAAAGAAAGCAAGTTTCCCGTGACGTCATCCATGTATCTGTACTCTAATAGATCATGGGCAACCACCAATCACAGTGCGCGTAGCATTCACATCATTGTATAATGTTTGATAGCTTGTATTCAGAAATGTTTGATGGGGATTTTGTTTTGTGTAATACATTGTACACCGAGGGGAGGCAGGTGGTTATAAACTGTACATGACTGCAATTCCCTGCTGCCCACCAGGGTGATTGCTTTACAAGTTGTGAGAACATCATTTCTTGGTCCCACACCTAGTTACTTTCCCCCGCCTCTCCTGGTATTGACCCTGTTCATGTAGATGATGATGTGCCACCTGCAAGAGGTTAAACTTTCTCTTTTGTGCCCTGGAAAAATAGGCTTTTTGTTACTGGTATCGGGAATTATGCATCAGTCAATTCCCGGGCGTGGGGACTCTTGAGCTTTCAAATCCCCTGGGGTGGGGACAAAAAAAGAGGGCAAATGCCCCATCCGCTGTCAACACTACAACATTTTTCATTGATCACATGGTCGAATAATCTTGTTTTAAGTATTTTAATGTGTGATTTTTCGTTTCAATTAACATCTTCTTTTGTAATAGCGCTAGGATTCTAATGAAGACTTCACGCCGCGATGACATGCACCAGTTTAGGGTTGTAGTATTGATATAAAATTATGGACATTAAAATTAATAGAAGGTTGTAACGTTATATGTTATGAATAGTTTTATAAATATGAAAGGATGTTCTTGAAGTAATGTCAACAGAAATTTGATTCAATAACCAAAACACATTGATTCACATCGATAGCTCCGGTTTTCTCTATGTAATTCTGGCTTGATATGCAATGAAGAAATGCATGCATAAAATCGAGAACACACCTTTACAACCCTCTTCAATTTATTCCTGGGGGGGTGGGGGCTTGGTGCAGCTGGAATTGACTGATGCATTACAGACAGGCTCTGTTTGCATTAAACCCTTGGTCCACAGTCTTATTGTGCAGGGAACATAACATCCTGACTATATTACTATGCAACACAACTGTATACATGTACATTTGTTATTTATATATTATTCATTTACTACGGGTAGTTTTCTTACTGCAAAAACGTTTTTCCTCCCCCTGATTACCTGGGCAATAGCCTCTGTCAAATTTTACTTAAAAGCACTTTGTTTTGTTTTTCAGATCACCTTGGTATGCAATTTTGGTGCAGAAGGTTCTCTCAAAGCAAGCAAGATCATGGAACTTAATTGGCCTCACAAAACAGAGCTTGGCCAATATCCAGCGATCGAGCACTATTAATGACTTGACAATAGAAGTGACTTAAAACACCAGTATCCTCGTGACATACACAGTGTGTAAAGAAAGCAGTGTCCAATAGCCCAGGGCTAGTGGATTTTGCTATCGGGCTAGTGAATTCTGTTACTCTTTTGTCATGGTGGACGGGCAAGTGATGTTTTTTGAGAAATTCGAATAACAGAAGAACTGTGAAATAAATTCTGCTCATCAAAAAGCTTTTGGGGCTAGTTGAAATGGTGTCAGGGCTAGTAAATGCTAGCTTCAGCTTGCCCAGATGGCAAGCTGTAAAAATGATTTTCTTTGCACCTTGCATACATGTAGCCCCTTAAAACAATTGGAAAAACTGTCAAGGTCTTGAAATAATAATTATTACCTTCATCAATGTGTGATAATGAAACAGAGTTTATGTTCAAGTTTATAAGATTCATTTAAAAGTATCTGTTGATTTTGTGAGAGGTGGTAAAAAAAGGTATACATGAAACATATAAACAATTTTAGCAGACTTGAATTATGTAAAACTGAAGCCATACTTTTTGGTTGGTGTATTTTTGCATTTGCATCTTTGCACTGGTCATAGAGAATTGTAAGTAGTTTAGAAGACCATGTCAGAAGAGTAAGAATATTTCCTGACACAATATAATAATTTTATTGTTATCCTGAATGGTTTAAGGCTAGGATTCATTTGAAATAAGAAAGTGGAAAATGATCAAACAGGAACTGATGTTTCGACAATGACCATGAAATTGATGATCACCTTGTTGATAAAACGTCAGTCGCTGTCAACAACAGTCCTACTCAGGACATTCACCAGACAAATCATATTCCACTTTACTGAAATATTATAGGCTATAAAACTATCACTAGCCATAAGCTGCACCTGAATTCAAGATTATATTAGTGTCTGTTAAATTTGTTAGTATGTTGAAAAAAGGCTAGGTTTTCAATTTGTGAAGTATACAATTAATTTACCTCAAAAAACAGTACTTGTATTATGTCAAAGTTTAGCCATTCATTTTTTGTTGATGTAATTTGTGCATTTGAATCTTTGCACTTATTTTATACCCTCTAAGCACGCTACAATTATGTTCACTTTGCAACTTCTGTGTATAAGATAGGACCGTAACTAAGCATTGTTTGATACGAGTCTGTGTGCAGGAAATGGAATAAAATTTTAAATGCAACACAGATGGATGTCAGTTTTATGGTGGTATATATTTTTCTGACTTATATAATGAACAAGTCTACATTGCATGTAAGTTAACCAGGAAAAATACTCAAAGGTTAATTTCATGGAAGAATAAAGAAAAATTGCCATTGGAAAACCTGGTTTCGGCAAATATGAGACTTTTTGGACGTATTTACGCAGTAACGGAAACAGACGAAACACAGAAAAACAAGTCAGGTTGCCGGACCGTATCTTCACGTTTCCGCCAGTAGAACGAACGAAATAACAGGTTTCCGGTTTTCGTCCTGTGACTTTAACTGCAACGTAATGGTATGCAGGTTTTATTTGAGGAATAAGCTGTGCTGAACCACTGAATACTCTTAGTTATATTGCATTTTTCCTTCCGAAAATAAGAACCTACTTTAAAACCGGAATAAGCTGAACTTCGTGCCAACTACCATTTTTAGGCTAACGTGGAATAATCTGTGATCTTTTGGATCTTAGTCGCGGGGCTTTACTTTATTTTAATTGAACGCACCTTTAATATCTTTTCGACCAAAAATGATGCGGTTTAAATTTGGAGCAAGAGACCATAGGTCTTATTTGGAAACAAAGAATATCGCCTAAGATTTTTTTTTAACGGCCTTCGGTGACTCAAAAATGCGTTGTTAGCGGAGTGTACCTGGGGTCCCTTTTCCGGAATTTCCCTAGAAACTTTGTGGGACCTGAAATCAAAGAAAATCCAAAGAACAAATACGTCGGTTCTCGCTAACAATAAAGATTATTTTGTTTTGTCAACTAATTGGCTTGAATATCTCTTAATCGAATCCTCAGGACTTGTAAAACACTTTTTGAAACAACAGAACCGCGGGAGCGTTGTTACCAGGAAGTTCGAGAAATGGGCGCCTTGGCTGTTGTCATGCGTTGATGTTGTGACTTCGTGATTGGTTGATGATTTTGCGCGCGCTCCTGTCAAAGCGCCCTGGGAGAGCTAAAGCAGAGTGTTGTTGTTGTTGTTCGCTGTGCAACCAGTTCCAGTTTGGAATCTTTCGCTGTGGCAGTAAGAAGTAAGTAACTCTTAGTAGCCTTAAGTTACAAATCAATCTGGTATAAAGTTAATGATTAGAAAAACCTCATTCTTTTTAATAAGAAGCTGCAAATACGTAGCACTCTTGCCGGCACAAATTCTTGAATGAATGCTTACGCTGCGAAGAGGCGCGGACATTCGAGCATAAAAGAATTTAGAAACGCCTTCGCTTCGCCGTTTTTTTTGCTCTGATAAAAGAGGAGGCAGCTCAATGTCCTTGAAAAAGCGTTATTGTGACTTCTATTACTTTGCTCTGTTGTCGGTTTATCTGTGTGCATGGTGTCGTGTGATTTTTTTATTTCTCTTTCGGTTACTGATTAATTCAAGTCTATAAGACGTTTGTTTAATTTTTCCATTTATATGTTTTGTCTATATGCTTTTGTAAGTCGAAGATCTACAGACTGTTTGTAAGCAGTAAAAACCTAATACTACACCAGTTTATCTGATACATGTTACTTTACCTGGAAGACAAATGGGACCTCAGTTGTCTGGCAAATATGTCAATGATTCGAGTCCGTGTTTTGTACCTGCCTGTAAAGTTTTCCTGGTCGACAAAAACTTGGAACAAAAGTTGAACAAAAATTTGAATGTTGATCCAATTGTGTTTTTTATATCTGAAATGATCTGAAGTCATACTTTAGACTTAAACCACATTTTTGTAAGTACTAAATGACTGCATGATCCATTCATCTTAGACAGAATTATGAGTTTTTTAACCGGAAATCCAAACGTTGTGCCATTTGAACTGTGTGTTTAATCTGAAATGTGTGTTTGAAGTCCTTCTTAAGACTCCAACCATTTGCTTTGAGTGTTAAAAAAAAAAAATAAAATCAGCATGCTGTCTTAGGTATGGTATTCTAACACATAGTATTCTAACACATATTCTACATGTAAAAGTGTCATCAATGACATGTTTCGGGTGTA
>NW_027332288.1:557500-610000 GCF_958299795.1 Porites lutea
TGAACCAGTAATGACATATCATTTCACACAAAAATTGTGTTATTTATGCGATTCCTTCAAGGAAACTTAAACTGCTGCTCGCTACATTAAGTTGTTCAATCCTGTACCTCAAAAAAATATTATGAGCCCAACTATCACATGCCAGTCTATCAAAATAGAATTTATATTATCAGTCACCACACTTAAAGAATTTTACATTAGAAAGTGGCTTGCTAATTATACATCAGGGTATTGCTTGATAAGTCACCATAGCAATTGCATTTGGTGTTATTCAACTCTCCTCTGCAAATGCATCTTATTTTGTTCACCTTTAGTTTACCCTGACGCTCTTCTCATAATTAGCTTGTGCCTATAAGGTCTATTTTCTATCCCTAACATGAGTTTTTTCGGGTGTGTAACCTGGCCCTATTTAGTGAACAGTAGCTAGTAATTGAACCTACAGTTTATCAAGTTAATAGAGGCTGAAATTGTATGGAGGTTAACTCTAAGCTTTAGCTACCTTGCAGCATTATTCTGTTGTATAGCAAAGTGAACGGTTATCGCAACAAGCAGTCATGTAGTATTACCTGAATTGTTCACATGTTTTAAGTCCCACACATGAATGAATACATACACATGTTGAAAAAGCGGTTGCACAACATTTTATTATTACATGTAGATTCTAACAGTCTTTTAATTTATGACAAATCAATGTTCGGTTGGGTTTTTCAAAGCTCAGGTTTAAGATAACACAGGGTTATTTAACCTTTTACAGTTAGAAATTGAGGTTTAAATGTAATTACCCGGTTAACTTTAATTTGCATATAATGACTGGATGCTTTAAACACGAGGAAAAAGTTATAAAAGAACATGAGTGTAAAAAAAGAAAAAGTATCTATTACTGTGTTATCTAACCAACACCTATTTTAGCTAAGGTGAAAAGAAAGTCAGTTTTACAGTTTGACTTTTAGACAAGCTGTAGCTAGCATGTATACTTGTACAAGAGTTCAATGCATTCCCAACTTCCTTGTTGACAAACAAGGCTGATTACAGTTCTTCTGTAATTTGAATTCCCCTTCCCTTAAACAAACAATTCATTTGCCCATACAGCAAGTTAATAAAATTAAAAACAGATATCACTTGCCTTCATGATAGAACATCATCATAACAATAATGATAATAGAAGTAGCAATAAAAATAATAATTAAATATTATTATTGATAATCTTTTTTTTTGTAGTGACATTTCTACTTATCAACCAATAGTCCTTAACAGTCACTAAAATGCCAAAAAAATTACATAATACAATATAATGTAATAAAAATTATGCAACAAATTTATTGTGAAAAGTATCAGACCAGAATATTCGCACTGCAGTGCGAAAAAACATAGGGGGCTTGCTGTCCTGGTTGGTCTCATTGACAAGTTCAGTCCCTGAGCTAACTCGCCATGGGTTGGAAAGGGGCCTCCATGTCAATCCCTAGGGGGGTAGGGTGCTGCAAAAGCGTTGTACCTTCCGTTAGTCCTGGTCTGGGAGAGTCAGTGCACTGCTCATGTCTGCCTTTAGTTTGTCATGTCAAATTCTTGTAACGTTTGAGGCCCATTAGCCAATGAAAGCATTCCCCTCAAGCACGTGCTAGACTGGGGGGGTGGAGGAAGTCGGGGGGGGGGTGATTTAACCTTGAATTTCTCTGCTTAGAACTTGCTTAAGTCTCAAGCGTCCTCCGTCATTCAGGGCCTTTAAGCAGCTAGAGTGTATGGACAAGTCCAGAGTGTCTTTTTGATGGACTGGAATGTTTCTTTTGCTAATCAGGAACCAAGAAGAGAGTCAACTTAAGAGAACCATGGGTAAGAGCTGAGTGTCTTGGCCATATTTACTTTAGTTGAGTCAGTTTAAGGTGTGTGGGCTGCTGGTGTCCGATGGTACGGTTTTCATAAATCCGGCTAGATATATATATATGTATACAGGAAAGAAATGAGAAAAAAAATTTGACGGAGCAAGGAAGGTTATACCCGCAGTCATGCAAAGGAAACAATACATCTATATGATACACAGTTCCACGTTGTATGGCAGAATATAAGAGCTCCCAATGACAAAGGCCCTGACTGTCATATTATGGGAACATGAACGAAGCTCCAAGTTGTGCAAGGAATTTGGTCTCTATTTTTCACGCTGTATTCAATGTACACATCCCCTTTTGGCGAGATTGCTCGACGTCATCAAATGTTCTATCACTTTTATGCTGATGACACTCAGCTATATATTACGTTCAGGACGTGGTCTGTTTCTGATATGAATCTGAGTGACGCCAAATTGGTAAACTGTGTTCGGGACATGGACGCATGGATGCTTTCCAACAAGCTGAAATTAAATAAAGACAAGTCCGAAGATCTCGTAATATCCTCTTCCTATCGACCTCGGCCACCACTATCTTCTGTTGATATATGTAATGAGACTGTATCCTGCTCCCCCAGTGCACGCAATATTGGAGTTATCTTTGATCAGTCCCTTTGTATGGTACCTCATGTCAATGCAGTCTGTCAATCGTCCTTTTTCCATCTTCGTAACATTGGTTTCATACGCAAATATCTTACTTATGATGCTGCAAGGATCATTATTCGTGCCTTCGTAGTTTCTAAACTTGATTATTGTAATTCTTTATTGTACGGCCTACCATCCTATCTCATTCGGAAGCTTCAACATGTTCAAAATTCTGCTGCTCGCCTTGTCAACCAGTGTCCAAGATTTTGCCATATTACTCCAGTCCTGAGGGATCTTCACTGGCTTCCTGTCTCCTTTCGTATTGAATTTAAAATTATGTTAATTACTTAGAAAGTACTACATGATCGAGCTCCAATCTATATACAGGAACTACTTCAATTGTATTCACCCAACTGCAATCTTAGATCCTCTAATAGAAATTTATTAGTTAAACAATATTTTAAGCTCAATTCGTATGGTAAACGAGCTTTTTCTGTTGCTGTTCCGGAACTTTGGAATAACTTACCTGAGGATATTAAATCTGCAAACTCAACTGATGATTTTAAACGCAAACTTAAAACATTTCTTTTTATGCGAGCTTATGAATCGTGGCGTTTTTATTTGTTATCTGATTTTTTATCTGTTGTGTACATTTATCTATTTTGTAGTTAGCGTCTAGTTTTAATGTCAGTTTCTTGTGATTATTTTTACTTTTTAGTTCTATCTAATTTTTTGTAAACAGCGCCTTTGAATATTGTAGAAAAGGCGCTATATAAATGGATTATTATTATTATTCACTGTTGAAAGCCATATAAAGGTGGCTCTATCACTGCTATTAACGTTTGGCTAAAAGAAGGTATTGCTTTCCTCTTTTGATAGGGCCAGGTGACTGGAATGGCATTTTCAAGGGCCAAAAAAGTTTACCTTCTGTGCTCAATCTTGGCAGCAGTTAACATAATAATTTTCAGCCACTCAGACATTCTCCACCTTAAGCTGAAAATGAAAAGTGTTCACTGTATACCGAAGACAGAGTTGAATGAACAGGCGACACCATTCCAAAAGGTACAGGCCCGTAGGGTGGGGGGTACGACTGGTGCGCTCGCACCCTCCACAGGCCCCAGAAAACTGAAAAGAGCGTTTAAAAAGAGCCTAAAGCGTTTACACTCTAGTATCGGTATTGTAAGATGACTAACTAGTTTCACAGGTAAACATTTTAATTCATGATCAGTAACCTTAGCGGCGGCCATTTTTCTTTTAGGAATCCAAGTGGAGAAGATGCAAGAACCTTATATCTGGAGAGGAAAAAATCAATGAAACGAATCAAATCTCATCGAATGACTCAGAAATTCTGAGTATCTACAGGCCTGATTAAGATTGCCCGTGCGTTTTACAAACTCGTTTTGTTCATCCTCCTGTGTCAAAAGAAGAAGGGGAGCTTCCGATCGCTTTTAGTCTCACTGTTTATAAAGGTTCACGTCTGCTCGACCGAATTCTACGAGCAATTTACATGCCAAACAATGTCTACTGCATCCATATTGACAAGAAATCCTCAGAGGTCTTCCGTAAAGCAATTCAGGCCATTATACGTTGCCTTCCAAACGTTTTCATCGCAGCAAACAGTGTTGACGTCATATGGGGACATTTTTCTGTAGTTCAAGCTCAATTTAGTTGCATGGAAGAGCTTTTGAAATCACAAGTTAAATGGAAATATTACATAAGTTTAGTTGGACAGGATTTTCCGCTTTATGATAACAAGCAGATTGTAAAAGCATTACAAGGTTTAAACAATACCAACAACATAGACCAAACGTGAATTATCCCGAATGAAGGCTGTTTTCATATTAAAAGAAAACCACCGGATCTACAGAACAAAAAAGCGAAAAGGGCCGCCACCACACAATATTACATTCTGTAAAGGATCAACACATATTATTGCTATAAGAGAATTCGTCGAGTTTGCTCTTCATGGTCAAATAGGAAAAGACTTCTATGAATTCTTAAAAGATTCTGGTATACCGGATGAAACGATATATTCATCTTTACAAAGAAATCCAGGAGTTCCAGGCGCAGTCAACGGAAATCAACCAACATGGATAGCCCGGGCCATGTTACAGTATTGGAGTAAGAAGAAAACCAGGGGCATTTGTAGTGGGAAATGAGTGCGACTTCTTTGTTGGATTACCTTCCAAGATTTAAGCTGGGCGCTTGGAGAAGAAAACAAAGACAAACTTTTTGTTCATAAGATTCCATTTAACTTTAACGAGGAATTAATAGAATGCATTCTCTTGGCAAGGCAAGGAAGGAAGTACGACACTGCAATGTGGAATACAAATAGTAGAGACCTTTAGATTCTAGGACGAGAACGACTTCGAGTACGCAGATTTGACTTAAATAATATACGCCCCGGATATCTTCATTGTACATTTTTTTTGGCAGTGATCTTGATTGAGGGAGGTTAAGCTATTTCCCAGCCACAAAATAATAAAACCTATAACGCTTTGTAACTTGTGTCCGCTAACACGACGTTCTCGCTAAAACTCGTAGCAGAACGACGATGACTGCCACATTTTCCCGCCAAAATGACGCTGGATTAAGAGAGCTTACCACCAGAAACCCATAAGGGGTTGAAACGTGTAACTCGCGTTCAATGCTCGTGAATATTCATTTTGACCATATTTGGAAACCTTAGTGACGGATATCCATTTTCAACAAAATGACTGCCGCGCGATCACCATGCAGGTCTTTAAAGACAAGAGTTCTGTATTTCAAGGATAAAAATACACCGTTAAAAGACAAAAAATGGAAAGAGAAAGTTCAGAAGACTGCTCAGCTTTCTTTTTGTGGAGAAAGGGAAGCTTTTCATCAAGAAATCGTCCTTCTAGGAATTCAACCTTGTTTTCTTCACGGCGGAGCCCATGGTCTGTTTTGAAATGCAACCAAGTCAGCGAAGTTTTTGCTGAATTTTCGGGTACATTTTTTGCACCCTATGGCCAAGACAATTACGTTTTTGAAGTGGAATTTATGTATTTTTAAATGTTTCATAGACGTTTTATAAATTTTTCTCTTCGGCGCTAAAGAAAAATTACAAAATGTGCCCTGATTTGAGATGGATTTTGGGTTGAATTTTGCCTCCTGCTTAGCCGATTTCACTTGCGTGAACGGATCCACGATCCAGATAGTGTCTTCCGAATTGCTTTAGAGGATTAACTTTTTGGACTTTGAATAAAAATTTTCAAGAAACGGCTTCTCTGTCTATTGTTTTGAGTTTGTTCATTCATAAAATTAGCCCAAAACACGATCGTGACTACAACATCTAAGTTTACTTAAAAGCTTTTAAAATGCTTCTCACATTCATTACAAGCATCACTTTTTGCGAAGATGTCAGGTTCAGGTTTTGGACACTTTTCGATACGCAGCTATTGAATTTTGTTCGAAAATATTTTTCACTGTTTATTCTAGACTTTTAACATAAGAATTTTAAAAGTCTATTTGCAGTATAAGTTTACTGTGCAGAGGGTCAACGAGGCATCGTTTTTTGAAGTGACAACTTCAAGAAGTTGCGAGGCCGTCAATGGGTTTCATAATGTTACGTTTGGCCCGGGTGTGGTAAGGCAATATAAATATCCTGCTCAGTGTTTCGGTAATATTCCTGGTTTCAACCTTTGAAAGCGTTCTCGGCGTTCGGGAGTTTTTCCCCCGTTTGTCGGCCATTTTTTTAAGCGGGCGCGGGAGCCTGAAGGAAAATTACGTCACGTTGTTTACGAACTTTGATTGGTCTGTTATCTCTTCTTCTCGTTCCAAATATGGTACTTTTGAAAATGAATAATCACGAGCATAGGACAAAGCAAACATATGAGAGTTACACGTTTCAACCCCTTATGAGTTTCTGTTACCACTTAGTATTGAGAAAATCTCGTACTCGTCTTAGACTCTAAAGGTCACTAGTATTTACTATTCGACTACGAACGCGCCAACGGTAAAGGCGAATGGTTGTTTGAGTACTGCGAAGGAAAAGAAGATGGGACATAATAGGACTTCTGAAAGAAAAAGAAATTAAAAAATGGCAGGTTTAGACTAATACTTGCTGTTAATTCAACGGATAAAGTGGAATGCCTTGTTCACACTACACTATACTAGAACTAAAGGTTAAAGGTGTTGTTAGAACAATTGCTTATAAATGATACGAAGCATTAAAATACGCCTTATTTCTTAAAGATATCAAAGCTAAAGGTACGGCAAGAACTCGACTAGAACATACGAAGGAACATTATAATGAACATTGGTAATGCAGCAAAGTTTAGATACCCAGACAAAATGCGTTATGTATTCACCACTTTCACATTGCCCATAATACACCTTGTTTAGGTGCCGATCATTAGAAATGTTATTAGGGGGGAGTATCGGCCAGCTACTCAGTGATAATGGCTTTCTCCTTTCGTATTAGGGTTTTGTTACAGGAAATCTTTTATAACAGATGTACACAGTTTATACTTGAAGACTGCAACAATAGTCTCTATTTATCACCATCATCATCATCATCATCATCAATGATCAGCTTTATAATTGTAAATACACTTCTTTTATACATTACAAATTCTCACGTTTGTGAACAATGCTGAACCAACACTGGTTCTACTTCCATGCCTTGAGCCTTAAACGTTCCTAACATGACTTTTTCTTAAATGCGTGTGGAATTTCAGGAAAGCGATACAAACTTGAGCAGGACAGCAGAACACCTATAAAAGATCGTTGTATGAATTTACTTTCACCTATGGCCCAGCTCAGCCTTAAATTATGCCGCACCAGCCTACTCTTGGCTACGAGAGAACTTAAATCAATACTGATGAAATTAGTTTTAAGATTGGTTTAACAGAAAGGAAAAAATATTCGGTAAGACACTCTTCTTGCCACGTAAATGTTAACGAGAAAAACTTTCTAACATGACTGGAAAAATTCCCATCCCCATAACTGTTCCAATTCGATTCTAATGGCCAACCTTTAACTCCATATCTAGACTGCGAGCAGTCTCTTATTTTTCATAAGCACGCGGGCGGCGAAGCCGCTTGCCGCGAGAAACGAGGGCGTAAGCCCCAGAAGAAAAAATAAGAGACTGCTGACTCTTTTGTTCTGTCTGGGGACAACGAAGCTGTCAAGGTAATTTAATTAATCAATTAAACCCGAGTAACTTGAAACGATTTATAAATAGAACATGCATGAACAACTGAAAATCTTACACTTTCTTTAAATGCGATAAGATAGCCTTGAATTCTTTCCCTTGAGGAAATTTACGGCAGTTTCCTTCTGTAAATGTCCTTAAAAGTTTTATCACTGAGATTACTGCTTGGTTCGCTATTGTTTGCAGTTGTTTCTGACGCGTGACTATTTTTATTGCTTGTAATCTCACCACAGACCAGTCAATGATCTGTCAACAGTTGTGCAATTGACCAATCGGTTACTCCGTTTCTGGGCTGACGGAGGGTTTGTATACTACAAAAGAGTCTCGTCTCGATCCCTATATAATAACATTGTGGTTTGCAATCGCGCTGGATGAGATCAAGAACTAGACGGATTTTAAGAGAAAAGCCGGACTGTAAGCAGTCTACTCTATTGCCACAGATATGAAACAGCTGGCAATTTCTACAACCTTAAAGAGATTCATTCAAATCAGTGCTTTGCCTTTATCCTCTTCAGAAAGACATTTCTTAGAAGTTCCCACGAGGGCTTAGCCTTCCTGGCCTTGGCTAATTAACAATTAGTTCATGCGTCAGCGTGCTTATGTCGAGTGTGTGAGTCTGGGTGTTCCCCTTGCTCCCGAAAAAGCCGTCGGCCCTGACACAGTTTGCGGGAATAACACTCGACTCCGTACTCTTTGAGGCCCGCTTACCTGAAGACAAGCTTGCAAAATGTCGCGTGATGTTACACAACGTTTATACGCGTCGTACAGTAACATTGAAAGAACTCCAGTCCTTAATAGGTTTATTGAATTTCACCTGCACTGTTGGCGCCCCGGGGCGCGCTTTTCTCCGCCGTTTGATTGATCTCACGAAAGGCATTCAAAAGCTGCATCACGATATTCGTCTATCGAAGGGTGCCAAATCAGACAATATATGGGAAACCTCACACACCCTTCACCTTTATACTTATGCGGCGGGTTCAGTTGATTTTGGCGCAGTCTTTGGTTGTCATTGGCTGCACGGTATTTGGCCCGAGATGTGGAAAACCCACTGGGGGGGAGGGGGGGGGGGCGGGGGACCTCCCATTTATGGGTTATATAGGTACGTGCCGCGGAATAGGGTATGGTTTTTGAGGTTCTCGGTCCTTAAGGTGGCTCGACTGGATTTTTTGGGGTTGATAACTCCCAACTTTGAGCATTAACTACGTCGGCATGAGTAAAGATATGGAAAAAATGTTACCACAATTGTATTATATAAAGATGAAAATTTCTTATGATCTGGGTTTTATTGCAATCGGAGTCGCCATGGCAACGTAATGACGCCATTACGTTTTTCATTTATCTTTGTGTTTCTCTGTTCCAGGAGTTTTTTTGAAGAAATCACTTTAGGGAGTATGTACCTACTATAATGGCCTCCATTATGGCAAAGTTTGAACAAATTCTATGAGAGCGTTTTCGAAATATTTTGAAATGTAGTTTTAAGAATAGTAAAAACAGTGAAATAGAATGCTACCTACACAATTCGCTAATATTTTAAGAAAATGATAAGCTTTGGGAGCGAGGCTTCATCTCATAGCGGTTTGATTCCATTGAAAACTGCATACAAAAAAAGAGGGGAATTGCTCTGGGCGATCGCGAGTAAGGAGAATTTTATCAACTTGCATTTAGCTCCTTTTGATACAGTTTTTGGACGTAATTTGGTCCATGCCTAAAAATTTCGCGTTTTTCCAAAAACCGCTCGATAAATTTTTCTATAAACTCGACAATCCCGAGATTAATTGTCAAGAAGTATTCCCTGCAAGTTTCAAGAACATTGAAAATAGGGAAGGCTTTTAAATAGGGCCTCAAATATAACCAATTTTCCCGCCAGATTTTGTGTTTACAAGAGAGCGTCCTCATTATTCACTGGCATTGTTTTCAAGTTTCATATGCACGTGCACAACTAGCAAAAGTTATAAATTTGCATCAAAAAGAACTCTCGATTGCTTTCAGTAGAAATATCTGGAGTATGCTAATAATTGGCTTGTCGTCACAGACAGCAGTGAGAGCCGAAAAGGTGAACGTCACGGCTCATCGTGTAGGATGGAATACTTAATTATCTTACTCGGGTTATAACATCACAGAAACTCTCACAAAGAGTTGCTCTGATGTTATAATATATCATTAATCTCTTTACCCGGTAATTAGCATATCCCGGAGATTTAACCGAGGGTCCTTTTTAATGCAAATTTTATCTTTTTGCTAAATGTGCACTTGTATATGAAACTTGAAAACAATGCCAGTAAATAATGAGGACGCTCACTCGTAAACACAAAATCTGGCGGGAAAAAAACCTATCGTTTCTGTAACCTACGAAAATGAAAGGATTTCAATAAAAAAAACAGATTACCTTACTTAAAATGTGCGATACGTCTCTCCTGTGTGGTCCACGGGCCGATTTATGGCCGTTTTATGGGTTTTTATGTAAACGGTTTTCTCTCTATATAAAGGTTTACCAAGGGCCTGTGCAGCTGGGCCCGTGGACCACACAGGAGAGACGTAACACACATTGTAAGTAAGGTAAGCTGTTTTTTATTGAAATCCTTTCATTTTCGTAGGTTACAGAAACGATAGGTTTTTTTCCCATACAAATCCTTATATTTTGAATGTTACACAACAATGCCGATGCTCGCCGATGCTCATATTTCGAGCTTGGGCTACCTGTGATTGTCCTTGCAGTTCATGTTTGGGGGTCCCTTATGGCTAATAAGCGTATCCTATTTTTCTCTGATAATGCAGCTGTTGTGGATATCGTAAATAAGCCAGAAATCTAGACATAAAGATATCATGGTGCTTTTAAAGGATTTAGTATTAAGCTGTCTTAGGCACAATATCCTTTTTCAAGCACGTCATATCCCCGGATTACAAAACTCAAGCGCAGATTACCTTTCCCATTTTAAGGTAGTGAACTTCAAGGACATCTTCCCGGAAGCAGAGGAATCTCCCACTCAGATACCCGAGAACCTAATGCCGAAGAATTGGGTGCTAACTTGAGAACTCTTTTAAGTTCCCCTTTAACAGCCGGCTCCGGGCGCTCGTATCAGCGTGCGTGGATTATTTTTCGCCAATTTTTCCGCCAATTTTATCTCCAATTTTACGGTTCCGATGATCCTCCTTTACCGTTACCTCCTACATGCCTCCCCTTATTCATCTCTTTTCTCACATTTCGTAAATTGGCTCTTTCAACGATTACTTCGTATCTTTCAGCCATTTCCTACGTACACAAGTTGAGAGGGCTCCATGACCCCACAAAATCGTTTTTAATTCAAAAGCTATTAACGGCTCTAAGCCGTCGACAACCAGTTGACATACGTCCTTCGGTGACAAGACCTGTTTTACATGAGCTGGTTCGTGCACTTAGTTTGGGTGCTCCTGGCAGGTGGCGAAAATTACGATTTCTGAGTATAAGCATAACACAAGCCGTCGCCCGTTTGATATCTTAACTGCCCGTGAGGTATCTTCTGCCTTTTGCCCCATTCTAGCTCGTATACAATATTGCGAATTGCGGGGATCTTCTCTTGGCCCCCTTTTTTGTAGCCTGCGAGCAGACGAAATTAAACACTGGCTAACTAACTAACTAATCAGAGTTTAGTTATCGTCTGCACGAAGGCTACCTTTTTGTCCTCCAAGCTAACTAACGTTTGGTGTTGCGGCACTGTAGTTCAGACACGGGCTGCTATTGTGCTGTCATCATTTTGCCTTTCGTCATAGTTAATTTAAGTTTTTAAAGCATCTCACGGGTGTGTGGCATGCCTGTTGAGTGGGTTGGACAATGGGCCGCGACTTGGCACGCAGCGTCATTTGCATTTTGCTGTATTGATCGTTTCGATTTCTGCTTGAAGCGTGCTTCTAACAGTAGTCTCTGAGTCGCTGTTTGTCGCTGTTCAATTGGCTCCAAAAGGTGACCATCCTTCTCTATCTGAAAAGTGGATTGACAAACGTGAGAGCTTTAGCCAGAAGGTGCGATTAGAAATCAGGACAATCAGGATTAGCTTAATCGGTAGGGGCGCTTAAACCGTGTAAACTGGCGGTCAAGTAGTGTCCCTAATTAGTACTTTAAATACCACATTGACACTCAAATAAAGTGCATTTTTTACACAAACAGGCTGAACAGGACATGAAACAAACAAAGTCGAATAATTTTACGTTTCTGGGAAACTGCCCACCTACCCCTCCCCTAAGCCAGCATTTTGCCCTAAGTGAGAAGTAAGTGTTAATGTTGGCTTAGGGGAGGGGTAGGTGGGTATGGCGCGCCGTTTGTTTTAAAATTAATTTTTTCACTGGTAATAAATTATTAATCTTTTTCTGTTCTGAATCATGGATATAAGCGCTTAAAATCAGAAAGAAGGACACCTTGATCTTTCCATTATTGCTTTTTCGTCGTCATTAATAAGAACAATCTCTTAATAGTTTACTATGAACTCCAATCAATCAGTTTTGCTAATCGGGTTTACCGACCAGTTATCGATCAATTAAAATATTATTATATTGTGCTAATTTTCTACCAGATACGTAAAATCGACCAGCCAGCATATCATCAATCGGTAATCTGTCGTGTAAAATCGATTATGTATCCGTAATCAACCATGGTAAGCTGTCTCAGATTTCGATCAGTTTTGCTGATAAATAATCAGTTTATTATCGAACAGTTGTCGGGTACTATACTATTGATCAGCGCAAACTCGGCTTGTACTATCTACCAGTTGTGCGTATTTTCATTCAGTTGTGACTAAAATCGGTCAGTTGTGTGTATTTTAACTTCTATCATTTTAGCCCAGAATTCTCGACCTACTACAGACATTCTTGGCGCCTAGAAAACTGAATAGCTTTAGTTTCGCGCACTTTTAAAATTTCAGATCAATCTTTCACAAATTGATTACTGTAACAACATTTCATCTTCAAGGTCGCTGTGAGAAGAATATTACTCTCAACATCTGCTTCCTGGATTTTTGTTTCTTTTTGTACGTCCCGTTAATTTTTCTTTCTTTAAAAATTTTACACCGCGTTTCGCGTTAATTTTAGGCACAACTGAATGAAAATACGCACTACTGATCCATCTAGCCTGCGTAGCGGGCGTCGAAAAGGGTAGGGGATAGGGGAAAAGGGAAAAAGGGAGGGGGAACTGGTCGATTTTAGTCACAACTGAAAGAAAATACGCACTACTGATCGATCATATAACAACTGATCGATTTTAGTCACAACTGAATGAAAGTACGCACAATGGTAGATTATACAAGCAGAGTTTACGCTGATCAACAATGAACTGATCGATAATTAGCAAAACTGATCAAAATTTGGAACAGCTTATCATGGTTGATTACGGACAACTGATCGATCGTACAGACATATGATCGATTTTACACGACAGATTACCAACTGATAATATACTGGCTGATCGATTTTACGTGTCTGGTAGAAAATTAGCACAATATGATAATATTTTAATTGATCGATTACCGGTCGGTAAACCCGATCCGCAAAACCGATTGACTGGAGTTCATATGACGACGAAAAGATCAAGGAGTCCTTTCCGACTTTAAGCGCTTATATCCATGATTCAGAGCAGAAAAAGATTAAAAATTTATTATAACCAAAGAAAAACAATCATTATGATAAGAAGATGGAATCATAATGTCATTTTATTTCGAGGCATTTCCCGTTTCTTATCAGCAGTGTGCAGGCGGTGGTTCCCTGGCCAATCAGGAGATCGAACGTGTTTAGTGCTGTATAAAAGACTTGTTATATGTTTCGCGCGGCCCTTCCAATTATTACCATCAGCCTGTACTAGTGACATCCCTTTGACGCTTAGTTGAAAATTTTCAGGCAAGTTTCTTTTAATTTTAATCCTTCTTTCTTAAGAGAGTTATGGTTACCCCAACACCTCATGTTTTAATCTTGGGGCACTCTTTTATGCGACGCCTGCAGAAGTTCATTGAACATCATATCGGTTACCTTGATTTATCACTACAAATTACGGCTCCCGCCGATATAACTTGGCATGGCATTGGTGGGCGTACAGTAGCAAAAACGATCAAATTTGATCTGCACGTAGTTCGATCTACACGCCCCGACATAGTTATCGTGCAACTTGGTACTAATGTAATGACCTACCCTGATTTCAGTCTCCTCTACAAGTTGGGTCAGAACTTGAGGACTTCGTTCGTTTGTTGCACGATTCTTACGGGGTAAAATTAGTGTGTGTATGCCAAGCCATTCGTTGGCGCTCTGCTAGATCTTTTAACACGTTACCTACGGGTTTTCTTGGAACCCATCCCTTACGCGATCTATTGGGGTCACAGAGGTTTCTGGAAGGCTCGTCATCATTTTTATGCTGCTGATGGCGTTCATTTGAATAGTATGGGGCATTATAAGCTCTATCGTAGTTTTAGAGGGGTAGTACTTAAGTCTATGCAGCTCTTGTCTAGTGTTGACATTCAGTAGCGTACCGTTGATGTTATTCTTTACGTTTTTTACCCTAGGGCCAGTTCCTTTGATATTGACTGAAACAATTGTGTTTACGATTGTGTCAGCCTTTGATTATTTGTTTTGTCGTTGCCTCTTGATTTTGAGCTCGACACTGACTGTACACCATGAGTCGCAGTTTAGCGGCCAGCATTTATTGTGTCAGTCTTTGATTTATGCGTTTTAGTCGTTGCCTATTTATTTGAGCACGACACTGGCTGTAAACTCTGATTCCATAGGTTCCTTTTGGAACCCTTTGTTTGCTGCCCGGAAAGTTTGGGTTTATAATTTGCAGTCAGATACCACTTTTGAGTGTACAACATATCTCCGGCCGCCTGATATTTATCGGGTGTGCCCAATGCACTCGGTATTCTGTACCTCCGTTGATTTTGTTTTATTTTAATTTGATTGTCTATTGTTGTTATTATTGATTTTTGTTGTGCTCGTTTGACTGGAACTTGGCCCGCGATGTTTTTCTTTATGTTAACTTCGACTTCTCCTCCTCTGTTTGTCATTCCGACATTGTTCTTGCGTACTCGTGGGTTCTGCCCCTCTAAAGAATGTTAGACAGGAAATTTTTATCTTACATGGAGTTAATTAACCGTAACGCTCTTTTTTGATAAGTCATGCCTCCCAAGAAGCGCCAACAACCTATTTTGCCTAAGCGAAGACAGTCCAAGCGAATGCGACCTTCTAACCTCACAAAGACGGCTCCTGAGACAGAGCATACAAGTTTAGCAGCTGCAAATTCCAACACAGCTAATTTGATGACGGTGGATGTGAACGCCTTAACTTCGTCTATTTCCCTCGCTGTAACCGAGGCAGTTCAACGGGCCTTTGAGAAGATTCCTCAAACGCAAGTTGACAAGTGACAGGACAAGCCTACTGGCGTAGAGGCGGTGGTTGATGAAGAGGTTTCTCTTCTGACCGAGAGTACACCTCCAAGTATGTAATCCAATCCGCTCTTGTTGCTAGGCAACAAAATACCATTTGCTAGTATAGCCGTAGCTCTAGGTAGTAACGTAACTTCCAAACTTGAAAGGAAAATCTGGGCAAATGAGTATAAAGATTTCGGGGCACTACTTTCCGTCTCCCCAGCTACTGAAAAGTATTCTTTATCTTTCAAGTCCACTGATAGCTCCCCGAGACAACCCCAGTTGACCCTGGGGACTTTTCAACCCTCTAAGAAAATTCATAGCTTTAATCAATGGCTATCAGCTTTCAATGCTTTTGTAGCCATATTTACAGAGAAATTTCCCCATGAAGCCCCGCAACTTATGAAATATTGCGAGATCATTCGCGACATTTCAGCCAAACCGGGTGACTGGTATTTTTATGACGAACAATTTCGTTATCTTAGGCAGTCAGCCCCTGACCAGTACCCATGGGATTCTGTGCACTGGGAGCTATGGCTTAAGGCGGTAATAAATTTTCGTACAAAAACGCAATTTAGCTCGGACAAGGTCAATTGTGGGGTTCCTACGCGATCACGGCCTCGCCAGTCCTTTCCTAAAGGGTCCTGCTAGACATTTCATGTAGGGAGATATTGCGCGGGTTGTCGATTCGACCATGTTTGTTTCAAATGTGACACAAAGCACCCCGCAAGCCAGTGCTCCGCCACCCAACAACATCGCCTCCCTTTCTCCAAAGAAGGACCAGTTGCTACGAATTCTACACAGCAGTCCGGCCACTTCCGTAAGGGTGGACAGGCTTGATTTTCTTTTAACCGGACACCCTGATGACTTAAAACACTTTCCCAATGTGTGGCTTCATAGCTCAGTTGGTAGAGCAACGCACCGGTAACGCGGAGGTCACGGGTTCGAATCCCGTTGAAGCCCTGATTCTTTCAGGCTTCTTCTTTCCAATTGCTTAAACTGGAAAATTTACTGCGATGATCATTCTTCACTTTCAGTTTTTCCTTTATTTTTAACCTCTGAGGCGACCACTTGACGCATCCGCGTGATCTCTATGTTCCCTTTGTACTATGCTAGTCATATTAGAGAATAAGGTTGGCTTTAAGCAACAACATGGAACTACACACAATACAACGCTTAGCAGATGCATGCGATGAATTATCTTCCTTGAATAAACGTGTTGAGACCTCTTGTCGGAAGAGACCCCCTGTGGTTCGATTCTTGTAAACGACCACCTCTCGTAAGCGACCACTAAGTCTTCGCGTTTTGGTAGTCACTTACGGGATGTTCGACTGTATTAAGATTGAAATAGATATTGAAGAGATTTGGATGGTTTTAACAATAATAACCGATAATGAATACCTTTGGCTTTGAAGCCTTGTTACTCTTGTTCCTTTTAAAAGATCTTGACTGATTTTGGTCCACATCCGGCATTATTCCTTGCTCAGGTGAATTCAATGGGTGCGTCCCATTTGGTTTACGTGTTTTTTGAAGACCAGCTGGTACCTCAGGGCCGTAGCCAGTTTTTTTTCCGGGGAAATGCGATCCAAGGAGGAATTTCAGAGCGAACGAGGCCGAAGTCTCTTGCGGGATGGTTGGCGGAGGCCATTAGGTTGCCATAGACTGCACTGCGAGCTTTTTGAATAACATGATTTAGGATTTAATGGCGTCGAAACCAATTGTGGAACTGTACGCATTTTAGTCATGCTACTGATGAACAGTTGCGACACGTAGATACATATATATATTTTTTTAGCAACTATCTGTCCACTTTGAATGGGTATTTCTCAATCTTTTAAAATTCAAAAGTGATTCTTTTGATTCTTTTTCAAATAGAGTACATTATTTTTTAGAATGAAAATGTCAATGTCACTATTTTAAAAGAAAAAAAATTGTTTTATTCGCTTGGTTTGCAACTCATCATATAATCTGTAATTCAATAGTGTGCTCAAGAGCTTCCTTGAGTGTTTCTTAGAAACAGATTCCTTCAGATTCATGTATGTTAGATAGTGGGTGTGTATAAGAGCCAGTGAAAAGAGCCTCTCTTGTGCCGTGAATACTCGGTCGTGGCCACAGGAAAATACAGATATTTTAAATTAAGCTATCCTCATATACAAGAGCCACGCAAAAAGAAAAAAATACATATTCACCTCCTTCAAGCACAAGAGGATCTGAGATACACTCCCCCCCCCCCCCCCCCCCCCCGGTGAAATGGCTGTTAAGTTAAGCAGCCGCTTGGAAAATTAGAATTTCCGATCCTTAAAACGACCTGATAAATGATTGAGTTCAACTTTAAGAGCCAGTCAAAACGGTTGTACTGCTCTCTCCACGAAAACAAAACAAGTTAAAAGTAATGACCCCTAGCTAGAAACTGTCACAATAACGGCGAAGGGAGAAATAATAAGACCATCGCTCTTCAGTCCTAGACCTGCATTATTTCAAATTACATAAAGGGGCTTGGAGTTGACTGATGCAAGCAACACAAGCTGTTGACCGAGTGGCAGTGCAATTTTTTTACACTGCAAGAGCAGGGTAGTTTTAAAAGAAATTTCAATATCCGGCAAGCAACAGTAAGAGCTGTGTCAGCCTGTCAAAACTATACCCGGGAACTCTTACTTATTATTACACTGTCGTAAAGTTCCGAAAGTAAAGGCCCTCATCACTTTCGGATTCACGAGCACCCTTCTGCTCTCGCTACTTAGGAGGCTCGCTACTTTCGGGGGATGTTACTTTCGGATGGCTAAAATTTGTACTCCACATGGGCACTTCAAAAAAATAAATCGCAAAAAATGTGAAACGAATAGTTTTGGAAAAAAGGTAAATCCGGTACTTTAAGACGTACTAATATAGATTTCAAATGATCATTATTAATAAACCTCGGATCAGTGTGGCATTTTTGCAGGATCATCAATCTGTTATTATTTTTTTGCAAAAAAGGAAATTAGTTTTGAGGTCTCTACTTTCGGAGGGTCGTTATTTTCGAGGGGATAGCCACTTTCGGGATTCGCTAACATCTGTGACATTTTATTGCTACTTTCGGAGGTTCGTTCGCTTCTTTCGAGAAGTCGTTACTTTCGTAACTTCCGGTAATAATTCAGATCCAACGCTTTGGAAAATACCAGTTTCTTCAGCCAGCGATCAGAGGTCAATGTCTGATAGAGCAAAGATAAGAAACCACAGGCAGCCACTGTACAGTAAAAGACCATATGACCTCCCAGTGAAAGAAATTTAGTGCAACAAAACATTTGTTCAATCCGCACGTCTGCGAATCCTCCGAAACAGACCTTACCTCTTAAGGACAAAAAGTTAAGGAGTAAGCAACGTATTAGCAAGGGTTAAATGCCTCGTAAGCATACCAAATTCCCCTTTTTATGCGTTTACAAGAAGACTAAAACACGTTTTGTGGAAAGTGTGAGTCAGGGCTTGTCAACTCTTTGACAGTATTTTCAAGTTCACTACACAACCAGTGAATTAGAATTGCAAAATATTATTAAAAAATTCACTTTGTTATAAATCATTTATCAACAAAAAGGTGGACCTCTGGGGCCTGTGGAGAGTGCCAGCGCACCAGTCTTACCCCCCTCCCTACGGGCCTGTACCTTAACAAATCCTTCAACTTCATTTTGGAATGGCGTCGCCTGTTCATTCAACTCTGTCTTCGGTATACGGTGCACACTTTTCATTTTCAGCTTAAGGTGGAGCATGCCTGAGTGGCTGAAAATTATTAAGATAACTGCTGCCAAGATGGAGCACAGGAGGTGGACTATTTTGCCGCTTGCAAATGCCATTCCAGTCACCTGGCCCTATCAAAAGAGGAAACCATACCTGATTTTAGCCAAACGTTAATAGCAGTGATAGAGCCACCTTTATATAGCATTCAAAAGTGAATACAGCGTGAAAAAGAGAGACCAAATTCCTTGCACAAGTTGGAGCTTCGTTCATGTTCCCGTCATATGACAGTCAGGGTCTTTTTCATTGGGAGCTCTTATATCCTGCCATACAACGTGGAACTGTTTATCATATAGATGTATTGTTTCCTTTGCATTACTGCAGGTATAACCTTCCTTGCTCCGTCAATTTTTTTTTCTCATTTCTTTCCTGTATACATATACATATATATATATGTATCTAGCCGGATTTTTCATAACGTTATTGCCAAATTGATCTTTTGCGTCCAACAGTTTTTTCGGCCAAAACGTATTTCCAAAGTAACCATTAAA
Source organism: Porites lutea (assembly GCF_958299795.1). Classification (NCBI taxonomy): domain Eukaryota; kingdom Metazoa; phylum Cnidaria; class Anthozoa; order Scleractinia; family Poritidae; genus Porites; species Porites lutea. The sequence goes on from NW_027332288.1 coordinate 576,770, forward strand.
AAACTTATAGTGCAACCATTGCTTTTTTCTCTTCTCCTTTCCATCTCCTCGCTCTTTCTTTGTCTCCTTTCGATCCTTTTCCTTCGTTACTGTGCCGTTTTGGAGCTTCTCGGTCTTACGAAACCTGCCTTTTTGACGCTTTTTCACCCAAATGGCTGCACACTTCGTTAGGTTGGTTTTAAAAAATCGGCTAGATATATTTATAGATATATATATATTTGTACGGGGTATTTTGTGTTATTTTCATTATTACCGCCCGCTACGTCCGTCTTGCGGGATGAATGATCATGAATTACAGTGCCACAATACAGAACTCACACTCTTATTTGTAAACTCGATAACTGCAAATGGAAATCATGAAACCAGTTACCCATTCTGCTCTTGAATCTGTTTCAGGGCAAAGTGAAATGGAAGTTGTTCTATAGGATGGAAAAACGATGTTTGTGTCGTCGTTTTCTCCGTAAATTTCAAATTGCTTTATTTTATGTGGCCAAATAAAGAATTGCGAAATTTACGGACAAAGCACTGATACAAACATCGTTCTTGCATCGTAGGACAACTTCCATTTCACTTTGCTCCACAGCAGATTCAAGAACAGAACAGGTAAACTTTTACCTCTTGTTTAATTTCCATATGTTCATGTTGTTTTCAAATAAGAGTGTTGTTTCACTATGGTGCGGCAAACCGTGAACACTTGAAATATCTCAGGAATGTTTATTGTGTTATGACCAACCACAGCAAAAAATCAAAACAGGCAAACTGGCTACAAAACTACATGAGGTTTTCCGGCTACCAAAGATTTAATAGAGGAGACTACGAAGCGAATCCACGAGTCCTACACAATTCTAACCTTTATTGAACATGACATGTCTGCCTAATTGAACAGTTCTCTACCCAATCTTTAGCTTATACCTCGAGTCTTCGTCTCGTACTACACATCCTGGCTTTCGGAACGAAGATGCTGTGAATGAGAGTGTCCCCTACCCTGAACTACAGGAAGAATCTCCCGATTCTATTACAGACGGGCGGGCATAAGAACTAGCAGAGCCAAATGGATTCGAGGTAGAAGACCTTCGAAGAGTGCTAGTGAGTGTAGACCTCACTAACTAACTAGCATGGGGAACTTGCTCGACTGCCTTTACGATGGCAGTATGGTAATTCCTGATTTTTAACATTATGTTTTTGATATTCGGAGATGAATGAGTCTGTTCAACGTCAGATACCTGAGATACATAGCCAATAATGCCACAACATAAATATTAGATAAATCAATCGAATTTCCCAGTTACTGAGGTGTACTCTAACTAGCACTCAGCGAAGGTCTTTTACCTCGAGTCCATCTAGCTCTGCTTCTAGTGCTCGCCCGTCTGAATTAGAATCGGGAGCTTTTTCCTGAACTTCAGGGTAGGGGACACTCTCATTCTCTGCGTCTTCGTTCCGAAAGCCAGCATGTGTAGTACGAGACGAAGACTCGAGGTACAAGATTGGGTAGAGAACAGTTCAATTGGGCAGACATGTCATGTTCAATAAAGGTTAGAATTGTGTACGAGTCGTAAAGTCCCTTCGTAGTCTCCTCTATTAAATCTTCGGTCCAGAAAACCTCATCACTAACGACAGACTACAAGCTGCTAAAAGGTTTTGTAAGGAAGATGAAAACCTCTTTCGTTTCTTTCCCTGACAATGTTTCGCCTTGGCATTCTCTTTGAAAGTACTCCTCCACTTGCAAAGTTTTTAAAATGGTCGCCCAAGGAAGTCAAGGTTAGCGTTAGGTAACATTGACTGAGGTCAGATTGTTTCTTTCAGTAAAATTACATGAAGAACAACTTAAGTCCTACTTTACTGTGTAATGTAAAATAAAAAAGAAAAAATCCACTGTAATGCTTTGAACCCGGGTCACTTGCTATATAGGCTATATATATGGTCTGCTCATGCGAAATGTCGTCCAAGTGTGTTTGGTTATTTGCAGTTCACTTGGTGGGCTGTGGTCCAATAAAAGGAAGAAAAATTTGCATCGAATTATAAAGACTTGTTGTTGTGCAAGTAAAGCATGTTTCACTATGAGACCTGCAGCCAATAAGCTTTTTTAAAAAAAGTGCGAAGACAAGCTGAGATCTACACTGCACTAGAGCCCAGAAGTTGTCAGTAGAAATTTATTCTGTCAGTTGGTCAGCGTTCGTCGCCTTTGACATTATCGCGTGAGCTTAGCCACGATTAGCCTTTGCTATTACTTAGCGCGCCCAACCAAAACCGCCATGCTACGCAGGCTAGCTGCCTGAGGTGTTTTGTTATATCTCCTGCTTATTTATAAAGTTTTGTCTTTGTTGTTACCTCGGGTGATGACGCCTTTACAAAATGAAATCTTGGCCAATCAGCATTTCCAATCGACTTTTTCGATATGTAGAAAGGCGTTGAAGCGCTCTTGCGAAATTGGCAATTTTGGCAAAAATCGCCAGAAATGCATGCAATGGCGAAAATGGCAAAAAATTGTCAGCCTCTGGCGATTTGAATCGGATGCCAAAAGTGGCCCCTTGGAGGCTGGCGATTTTGGCGACAATGGCGATTTTGGCGAAATTGGCGATTTTGGCAAAAATTGCCAGAGGGCTGGCGATATGTGGCAAAATATTCAAATTGGATGCCAAAAGTGGCTCCTTCAAAGTAGTTAACTAAAGAGGTCCTTATAACTGTGAGGCAACAGTACTGAAAAAAAAGTTCAAATTACTTGCTTAATAAGAGGCCCCAATAACTGTGAGGCAACATTTATCAAATACAACTGAATCAAATATATCTGAAAACAACAAATGGCAGTCGTTTCAGTTAAGCCAATATGTATTTTTGCCATGTACTTCACAGGTTAAGTAAACATTTTCTTACTTTCGATGTCGCTTGACTTACCAAAAGTGATGTGATGCGCTGAAATATCACACTAGCATCATTTGCTTTTGTATGGTTCATTCCTTTCAAAGACTTACAAGTCCACTAATTACTCGAGGAGAGAACTACCAAGTCCTTGAAATCGTAATAATTCCTTGCCATGGACACTCTAACTTTTGAGGTTCGATGTAGACCTTAACAATCCTCACTGGTTACAATTCTCTTCACATTGGTTTCATTAAATTGTGAGGCAGCCTTAAATCAAAAGCAATTGCGAAACGCATGGTTCCTGGCTAAAAGATGCTTTCACGATAACCAGTGTGTGCCCTTCATTCTTTTTTGGTTCTCCACTATACACATTATCTTCTTCCGTCGTTTTAAACTCTTCACTTTCTTCTCGCACTTACTTGTTTTGCTCTTTAGAGAAACGGTCCCCTAAAAGTAAAGAAAGCCGAAATGTCCAGCTGCTTGCATGCGCCATTTTGAAATGTGTAAATTTGCTTATTTCCAATTTTTTTTTTTTTTATCTTTAATAACATTTATTCAATCGACAATCAACAATCAAAAATACTTACAAACACTACGATATTTACACTACTTACAATACAATATTTAGAATACAATAGACTAAGGTACTTACTCTGTTTACAATGTAAAGACTTACAATACTCAGTACTTACAACACTACCTACTCACTACTCGCACTACAATGCACTATTCACAAGCAGTTCTAATTAGTAATTGTACTTCAAAAACCAACATTTACAAAACCAAACATTCACGGTAAACGCACTTATATCTTAAGTGTCTTAAAGAGGCAGCGATTGTGAAGCAAAAGATACACCAGGTTAATGCTGGAGAAAATGAGCAGAGGATCGAGATATACAAATGTATACAAAATCAAAGGCTTAGTGAAATAAGGAGCTCACATTTTCCCATTTTTTTGGTAAAATGGGACCTGCAGTGGTCTCTATGTGGTAGAATGATTTGAGGTATTGCAGGAAGCCTGCTATCTTTGGCGAGGTTTCCCTTCTTTTGCTAATCCAGATGTAATTTCTGGCTAGAAGGAAAAGGAAATTAATTTGCTGGCAGTTTTTTGAAGAATCCGGCTTTAGACCAAGTGCAACAAATATATCTAATGTGTAATGTTCCGGTGTAATGTGGAGCAAAGTCAGCTTAAGAGATAAACTATGCCAGAAAAAGGCCACTTTAGGACAAGACCAAAAAAGATGAAGAAGTTTCTCCGGTTCATTATTACAAAAAGAACAATTTGGGTTGTCTTTTACGCCAATTTTTGTTAAGAAGTCGTTCGTTGATATTGGTCTATGTAAAAATTTATATTGGAATTCAATAATTCTTGTACTTTTAGTATATTTAGCGGCCAACTGGTAGGCTTCCCGCCAATTAATCGCCTCCACATCATTTTCGTTGCAGTCTTTTAGCCATTTCTGTTGATTATGGGATGGTAACTTGCATTTTGTAGAAAGCAACTTGGTGTATTCAAATTCGCAGCGAGCGATAAAAATGTATTCGTCGAAAGGAATAATTCTACTTGGTCAGCAAGTCCTTTTTTTGTGATATAAACTTAATTCATTTTAGTTGTGACGGCATCACAGCTTAGTCATGACAGTTTTGGAAGAAACTGAAAATATATCCATATTGCGCCTCGCGTTTTCGCAAAACGGCGGCGGTAAGGATAATATTTTCTTCCAACTAGAGTCTTCACTGAAATTATCGAGTCAAATAATTTTAAATTATCTCGTTTCCCAAAGAGTGTGCTGCCGAGAACCAGTCGGCAGTAAATAAGCACAAGCCTCATTATTCTCGCGAAAATTGAGACGCATTTATTACAACAGTGATGACAAGTATAGACAGGTAATCGCATCTGTATGGAGGAAATTAAATATCAAATCCGTGTCATAACAAAAACATTATAACGCCTCGCTCGGATACTGCCTGAGGTGCTCCAAAAGTCCCATATAATTTACTGTTACAACGTTACAGGAAAATGTATTGGACTCTTGAGGATACTTACAGTTCAGGCAACTTGTGTCCCCTCAAGGGCTATCAGAGTGGCTTGCTTTACCAACTTTTCAAAATAATAACCTGTTCAAAAACAATGAAAAGTTGCTTTAATTTATGGGATCAAATGGGCCCTAATTCGCATTGTTTGTTCTTGACTGATACGTGGCTGTGTTTTGCCTATTAAAAATCGTCGTCTGCCAATTTTTAGCCCTGGGGGCTACTGCCCTATCAAAGTGAAGGGGGTGCTCGTCGGAAAATTTCGAGAAAACTCCTAAAAGGTACCAGAATCTTGTTTTATGAACCTGTCCCAAATTCATTTCCACCCCTAATAGGCACCAATTCAACAACCACAAATTACATAACTGGCACTGCAAATTTTAATAGTAATAAAGATAACTTTCGAACACTTTTTTCTCAACGACCTTTTGAAAGTATTGTCATACGCTTCATCCTAATAATGCGTATCAACTCTGGCAGCAGTCATTTTAGGTTTTAGAACCCTAAGCGGTACCAATCCACAAATTTAAAGCCCTAAAAGATACGACGAGCACCCCCGTCACTTTTGTAGGTGAGTAGTGCCCCGGGATTTTTATTTGAAAGAAAACAAGCAAAATCGACGAAAGTAAAAAGATCTTGTCCGTTTAATGATACACACCTGTAATATAACACCTTCTTTACTTTTGTTTCCATTTAGAGTTGGAAACGTAAAGAAAAAAGCCATTTATCATGCCTGGTCACCGTGTTCTCTGCGTTGGTCTCATTGCCCTTGGTATCGTCAGCACCTGTCAACGTTTTCCAGATGAAGACGAAGACATCCGAGCTATATGCTTGCACCAACGCCACGGTGCTGACTCAGTTAGGGATGCAATGTGAGTTCCTTGGTTCCTTGTCACGCGGAGTTGAAGCTGAATTTGTCTGCAAACACCTGCGTGACCGTGGAGTGTGTTACAGTAGCTGTGTTCGACATGCCGACTGTGCTACTCCAACTTCGTGTGTGACGCTGAGTCTCGAGACCGGAAGCCGAACGGTGGTGCACGCAAGGAATATAAACCTTCCGGAGCTTTCAGTATCCGCCCTCGAGAAAATCAACCTGTCGAACTACGACTGGGTTCATTTCGAAGGTAGAGGAAATGAGGAAGAAATTGTGACGATGATTGATATAGTAGAAAAATGGAATTCCACGCTCACACACGAAAACAAGATTATAGTTTCTGTGGAGTTAGAAAAACCGCGAGAAACTCTCCTACCATTGCTAGATAAAGCTGACGTTGTGTTCACGAGCAAAGATTATGCGAGATTCTGTGGTTATTCTTCAGCCTCCGAAGCTGTCAAATTCCTGCGTAATAAAATCAAACCTGGTGCCACCATGAGTTGTGCTTGGGGAGAAAAAGGTGCAGATGGTGCTGGTCCCGATGGTGATGTCAAACACAGCGATGCCTATTCCCCTGAGAAGGTCATTGACACTCTTGGGGCAGGTGATACATTCGTTGCTGGCGCTATATTTAGCCTCATAAAAGAGTCCCCAGTTGGACACGCGTTGATCTTTGCCTGCAGTTTGGCGGTGTTCAAGTGCGGTGTGGCAGGAAATGATGGTCTCGTAAAAGCGTTTTATAATTACCAGAACAACAACTGTCACTAAGGGTACCCCTAATCTTTTAAAGTAGTGAGACCAATAGTAAGGGAGCTTAAGCAAAAGCATTTTCGAGCGACACACCTGAACCAGAAGTGAGACCATTTCGTGTCTTAACGTTGCCAAATATGAATAGCCATTTTCGGTTGACGTGCGCAACCCCAAAACGTCTTTGCTTGCGCTTCCTAGTGACGATAACACTGCCACCAGGCAATTAAGGCTTTTGAAATCTTTTTGACTTGTTTTATTAGAGAAGTTTTGATAAACTCAGCTGGATTCCAAATATTTAGCCTAGGACCATGCTCCGTAGCTAGTGGGAAAAATGCGGAAAAAATCCTCGGGCGAAGCGAGCAGAGCGGAAGCTGAGTTCAGGGAGGGGAAAGGGGTGCACCATTGTAGTTATGTCCTCTCTTGTGAACATGTCCTCTACGTAATATGATATGCAACCCAATCAGGTCATGCGATCTATCGTGGTAGTCGCGGGCATAGGACTGGAAAAGAATCTCCGTTGCAGTTAGGTCTTCAAGAAAAGAGGGCGGCTTGCAAAAAGATTTTTTTAGACCAACCTCGTCCCCAGGGTCTTCTCTCTTTCCAATATGGCGGCGGCAGGAGAGAAAACCCTGGCACACAGCAGAAATCACGCGACCGATTTCTCTACGGAGAGTGGAAATTTATTCAAAATGGCGGCCAAGATAAAGAGTGAGAGGATCTGGGTACGAGGTCTTGAGACTGGTGAAAAAAAAACAAAATGGCGGCAAACGCAAACTCGAAAGAAGCTAAAATTATGCAAGAATTCACATACAAGCAACAGGAATACGGTAGAATGATAAAGCGATCGTATGTTCTGTTCAGTGACCTTCATTTGTGTTAAGCCTGAACGTTCTGGCGTACACGGCACTTAAAAACTGTCTACAACTTAATTTCTCGCTGCCGGCCTTTTTTCACTGTTTTCTTTTTTTGCCTACCCTGAGTGCCGGAGGTTCAGTTTTCTTCTTTGGTGAAAGGGGGAGCTTTTTCTAACCGTGAGCGCAAATTATTTTATCGTGGAAATATCGAGAACGGACCTCTGAAGCCAGGAAATTTTTTGTCATGATACTCTAAAACCTCTGCCGCTCCGAAATTCAACTAAGCATTTATTGATTCGCAGACACCTTAAGCTTATAAATTATCGTCAGTTTTGCTAGAGATCTTTATGAGGATTCTGACTATTGTTTTTCTATCTGCACACATTTTAACTGAACTGTGATCTGTAAAAAAATAGTTTTTTTTCCCTGAAAACGAGAGCTAGAGAACACTATTTTGTTACAATTTGAGGAAACTTTGGTTGTAATAAGATGAAAATTAAACAGCTCCTTGTATCAGTTTGGATATTTTGTCACTTGATGTGGTACTGGTACTAAAGCAATTTACTCCTTACTTACTTACTACCACTACTACTACTAATGATGATGATGATGAATAAGGAAAGAAAGCAAAAACGTTGGTTTTTAACCTACTTAAGAGAGGTTTGGTGAAAGGAAACTGTTCTTTGGAGTGTTAACACAGGGCCTGCATTGGGAAATAACATACAAGCTAAAGAGGTCTTTCCGTTGACATATTAGGTACATAAATGAATTTTACCGCGCCTGCTACATAAAGATTTTTTGTATTTTTGGTTTTTGTACTGTACTGTACTGTACGTGTTAAAAGAGGTTGACGGGCTAAACACGACTCCTGCTGAGGCTATAGGGCTTTGACCTTTAGAGTTTAGCTCTAACAAGTACGTCTTTCAGAGATTTTTCTCTTTTATAGGAGATGAGAGGTGGTTCTTTGTATATTTCTTTCGGTAATGGGAGATTCTCGATTAAATGTCACTTATTCATAAGGATCCTTATAAGACAAGGCCCTGATTGGCGCTGATGGGTTGTACTGTGTTTAAAAAGGCGTTAACTTGTTCTTCTCTCTTTGTGTATTCTTCCGAAGGAGGAGAAAGGGCTCAAATTCTTTAATCCAGGAAGTGAAACCTTTGTTTTTCTAATCATTTTGTTGATGGACGACCAACCATGAATAATTCACACCCGACTCTCAGATCTGTTCCTTTTACCATCAGACCGAAACCGAAGGTCGTCTCGAAAAGACCTACTCGCCCGAATTTGCCTGAAACATCAGCTCCGCGCGAAGCATCGACTCGGTCTCGGGTCTCAATCCATTTCGTCTGATCATATGCCTGAAAGAGTAGTGGATGATGCCCATATGGAAGAGTCCAACGATACTGAAGATTCCTGTGAAGACAAAACTGTATTCATACCAATGAGAATGGAACAGCTAACAAGAGAACACGAAATGCACTTTTATACTGGTTTGAACGGAACCGCAGCTTTTAAAACATCATTGACCTCGTCGTCTAAAAAGCGGCAAATAAATGAATTATGCTTAAAACACAGAAAATAGGTCCTCTGGTCAGGTCTTGCCCAACACTCCACACGAGTGAAGGTAGCTTAGCAGTACACAAGGGGTTTCTTAAACCTGAATATTTCGCAATCGAAGAAGGAGTACAGGGAAAAAGCCAAGAAAAAAGGAGAAGGGAGCCAATAATGTAAGCTACGGGGGGTCACTTATGTCCAGAAATGCATGCAATGGCGAAAATGGCGAAACTGGCGAAAAATCGCCAAACACTGGCGATTTGAATTGGATGCCAAAAGTGGCCCCTTGGAAGCTGGCGATTTTGGCAAAAATCGCCAGAGGGCTAGTGATAATAGCGATAAACGTCCCAGACCCTTGGAGACTGGCAATTTTGGCGAAAATGGCGATTGTAGCGAAATTGGCAATTTTGGCAAAAATCGCCAGAAATGCATGCAATGGCGAAAATGGCAAAAAATTGTCAGCCTCTGGCGATTTGAATCGGATGCCAAAAGTGGCCCCTTGGAGGCTGGCGATTTTGGCGACAATGGCGATTTTGGCGAAATTGGCGATTTTGGCAAAAATTGCCAGAGGGCTGGCGATATGTGGCAAAATATTCAAATTGGATGCCAAAAGTGGCTCCTTCAAAGTAGTTAACTAAAGAGGTCCTTATAACTGTGAGGCAACAGTACTGAAAAAAAAGTTCAAATTACTTGCTTAATAAGAGGCCCCAATAACTGTGAGGCAACATTTATCAAATACAACTGAATCAAATATATCTGAAAACAACAAATGGCAGTCGTTTCAGTTAAGCCAATATGTATTTTTGCCATGTACTTCACAGGTTAAGTAAACATTTTCTTACTTTCGATGTCGCTTGACTTACCAAAAGTGATGTGATGCGCTGAAATATCACACTAGCATCATTTGCTTTTGTATGGTTCATTCCTTTCAAAGACTTACAAGTCCACTAATTACTCGAGGAGAGAACTACCAAGTCCTTGAAATCGTAATAATTCCTTGCCATGGACACTCTAACTTTTGAGGTTCGATGTAGACCTTAACAATCCTCACTGGTTACAATTCTCTTCACATTGGTTTCATTAAATTGTGAGGCAGCCTTAAATCAAAAGCAATTGCGAAACGCAGGGTTCCTGGCTAAAAGATGCTTTCACAACAACCAGTGTGTGCCCTTCATTCTTTTTTGGTTCTCCACTATACACATTATCTTCTTCCGTCGTTTTAAACTCTTCACTTTCCTCTCGCACTTACTTGTTTTGCTCTTTAGAGAAACGGTCCCCTAAAAGTAACGAAAGCCGAAATGTCCAACAGCTTGCAAGCGCCATTTTGAAATGTGTGAATTCGCTTATTTCTCTTTGTGTAAACCTGCACGAAATGTCACTCGTGCCCAATACTTCACCGCATTTATTGAACATAAACATTGGATCAAAGTAATAACTTGTTTGTCTCTTTCATAAGACATATCCCATTCAAACTAATTCTGTATCTTTTCATGAACTAGATATATAAAAAGAGAGTGCACATGTTTGTGTCGTTCTTCAAAAATGTGTCCCATTATTGCTTTATGAGGTGGGGCCAGAAATCTAGAAAATGTATTGCTTTTTTTGCACTAAGACCACCAAACCAATTCTCAGTACAATATGTGTTCCATTACATACATACATACATACATACATACATACATACTTTATTGAGACTCCCTTCAACAGGGCTTTTCAGTCACAATGTTAATTATTACATAATACTGGTAATTAAGAAAAGAAAAGGAAACTTATTTACAATAGTCCAATTAAATTCAAAATACATTCAAAATTATTCAAAATATATTCAAAATTATTTCGTATGAAATATCCTATTAAAAAGTCTCCGCTTAAAACTATCAATATCTTTAGTGTTCCTAATATTCTCAGGTAGCCCATTCCATTCCTTTGGACCCCGAAAATAAAATGCCCTTTGTCCCATTGATAGTCTACATCGGGGGACCACAAAATTGTTATATCCCCTTGTCTTCTTGTTGTGAACCGCTGAACGTTTAATAAAATATTTACCTAAATAATCTGGAGCTAAGCCATTTACACATTTGAATACTAAAACTAAGTCATTAAATAGAACCTTCTCCCAAACATCTAACCATTTAAGAGATCTCCGTCCCTGGGAGATATGGTCAAACTTCTTTAAACCTAAAACAACTCTGGCAGCAAAATTTTGTACCAACTGCAGTTTGTCTAGGTTATGTTTAGATGTGTTCCCCCATACTGAGGAACAATAAAAAAGTTTACTGAAAACAAAGCTATTTATAAGTAATAAAAGGGTTTTCCTATCCAAAAGATGTTTAATTCTACCTATCTGTACCAACTGGTTCATGCAGCTAGAGACTGTTTTAGTAACATGTATATCGTAGGTAAGATATTGATCAATGTATACCCCGAGATCCTTAGCAACTGACACTGGTGAAATAGTTTTGCCCAACAGGGATAAGGAGATATGAGGTAGCCTCTTAATAAGTTGTGCTGAGCCAACAACCACTAATTTTGTCTTCTCTGGGTTTATGAGTAGAGAATTCTTTGCACACCATTTACTGATGTCCCTAAGATCTTGGTTTACGGCTGCCATAGCACTTGATGAGTCTGATACAGGAAAGTTAAAGTGCAATTGGCTGTCATCAACATATGCAGCAGGTTGGCTATGGGTAATAACACTCATTAAATCATTAATGTAAATAGTAAAAAGCATAGGACCCAAGATCGAACTCTGAGGTACTCCATTTGTTTACGGGCTAATGCTAATGCTCGTCGGAACACGTTACCCGGCCTTTTTACCTTCTATTTTGACAATTGCCTGAGAGTCCCTGTGAACGACATTAATCGTTTTGCTTACATAGAGTGACCACCAAAGTCGGCTGGGAATGACATTAATCGTTTCTACTTACATAGAGTAGTTATCCAAAATCGACTATTTCAACATGGCCGCCGCGCCTATATAACAAGTACTAAACCTTACACTTTCATGTTCTGTGAAACTGCAATGAACCAGCTCGTTTATATATACTTGTACGATTGAACGCCATTATAACAAACAGGATGGATATACAAGGCAATACGGACCATCTAATTATCTGAATGCGTAGCCAAGAACCAACCTGGATTCCTCATAACATATAATGTTGAACTGTCGCTATTCAGACAATGCCTACAAGCCTGGAAAATTAAGGATACCTATCTTAGATTTTTTGGTAAGAAAGTTGCCATGAACATTACGAAGATTACCATTTACTGATAATGGAATACAACTCGTTGGCCATTCGTTTTGAATTGAGCAAGAAATTAGTTATAAGTGGTAATTCCCGACCAAACACTCTTGTCTGGGACTAATTTCAATTCACAAGAGGTTATCAATTAAAGGTAAAAGCATGAAAAACAGATTAATGACACTTAAGTTACAGTAGCGTTGTCATTATTAGTATACAATTATACTATTGGAAACATTTTTATATTAATATGTGGTTAACTATTTGGTAATTAATAGCCATTTCAAAAGGGACCCTTTGCTATGTCATTTCAATTTGTCTTGACAAATTAGGTATTTCATCGAGTAATTGCCATTTCTGCCAAAACACGTTTTAAGAACGAGGCCAACATGCACTTTTTTTTATATATGTGGTTGATGAAAAGATACAGAATTAGTGCACGCCATTTTCGCCAAAATCGCCACTTTCCAAAGGGCCCCTTTGCCATCTCATTTGAATTTTTTTTACACTGGCGATTTTGGCGATTAATCGCCATTTTCCCCAAATACGCCATTTTCGCCAAAATCACCACTTTCCAAAGGGCCCCTTTGCCATCTCATTTGCATTTTTGTTTATAATTTGGCGATTTCGGCGATTAATTGCCATTTCCGCCATTTTTGTTAAATACGCCATTTTCGCCAAAATTGCCACTTTCCAAAGGGCCCCTTTGCCATCTCATTTGAATTTCTGTTTACAATTTGGCGATTTCGGCGATTAATCGCCATTTCCACCATTTTCGCCATATACGCCATTTTCGCCAAAATCGCCACTTTCCAAAGGGACCCTTTGCCATCTCATTTGAATTTTTGTTTACAGTTTGGCGATTTCGGCAATTAATCGCCATTTCAGCCATTTTTTGCCAAATACGCCATTTTCGCCATCATCGCCACTTTCCAAAGGGCCCCTTTGCCATCTCATTTGAATTTTTGTTTACAGTTTGGCGATTTTGGCGATTAAGCGCCAATTCTGCCATTTTCGCCAAATACGCTATTTTCGCCAAAAAAGCCACTTTCCAAAGGGCCCCTTTGCCATCTCATTTGTATTTTTGTTTACAGTTTGGCGATTTTGGTGATTAATCGCCATTTCTGCCATTTTCGCCAACATCGCCACTTTCCAAAGGGCCCCTTTGCCATCTCATTTGTATTTTTCTTTACCATTTGGCGATTTTGGCGGTTAAGCGCCAGTTCTGCCATTTTCACCAAATACGCCATTTTCACCAAAATCGCCACTTTTCCAAAGGACCCCTTTGCCATCTCATTTGTATTTTTGTTTACAGTTTGGCGATTTTGGCAATTAGGTGCCATTTCTGCCATTTTCGCCAATGCGTGCATTTCTGGACATATCTCTGGGGGTGGGAGGTTTGGACCCCCCCTTTCACTTCTTCTTAATAAAGGGAAGCGTTTAAAAAATTTCGTGTTTAAAGACCATGATGTTCAACCCTTTCGAAGGCAGAGCCAGTCATTATAATGATTACTCTTTGTAAAATGAACCCTCGAAAATATTGGTTTTTGCGATGCTACCGTTGTACCTTATGGCAGCTTGCTATTCCCTTAATTTTACTGACATTTTACTGAATTTTACCGAGTGAATAGGGTTTAACTGACACGCAATTATACGACTTTAAAAAATGTCAAATATGATCCGATTTGTTTTCACCAAATCCTTGGCATGGTATCTAGCCCGAGTTCTCGATCAATTTGAGCCTTTTGTTTGTAAATTATTATAATAGTTGTTATCTTCCTTTGTTATTGATCAGGAGGAAATATTCTCTGCAGGAAAACCCGGCGATGCGTTCCAAAAAGAACTTTAGGTTAGGTTTATTTATAGTGGGGAGTGAGGTAGTTGATCGATATCGTCAGTGTTGATTTGACGCAAATAGAGACGAACCCAGGTCTGTTCAACAGGTGAACAACGAGGGTATACCTGGCTGTAAGCGAGTGAGGGAGCTAGGGACTGCTAGTAAATCAGTTTTAAAAAGCATTTTTTGATTGAAATAAAGTTTTATTAAAATCCAGTGTAGACTGAAGTACTTCAAACAGACATTTTACCGTTATTCCATGCCATACTAAAATACCATCGGATTTCTTTACGTTGACACAGTTTACTAACAGATGTTAATCAGTGGTTTCGCCTTATGAAATTTGCCCATATATTCCGGTTTTACACCTGCTTTTTCAGCAGTCATACCAATGTAAACATCGTCAATTTTAAACCATGGAACGACGGCATATAAATCCTCGAACAGATGAACAACATCGAAGACAAGACAATTTCCTATCCAGAACAGGAGTCTGGATAGAATGCTTGTAAATAAACTTCTTACGAAACTTTCCATTTTCCTCTGCTCTTGACGACGGGCCCCTTACAACACTGAGTGTCCCATGTATAACTGTTCTTTAGGAATTAAGGCTTAGCAAAAAAATGAAATCAGCCGTTTAACGTGTAACAAATGTACCGTTGTCGTCCATTTTTAAAAGATTTTATAAACGTGTTTTAGCTACAAGGAAAACGGTCCTCCATTGAGGTTTCACAGAGGTGTCTGTTCTCCAAGTTTGGCGTACTTGTCTCTCCTTCTTGGAATATGACAGAGGATACTCCAGGACCTCGATCCCGTTCGTCTCGTAGAATTTGGGAAAGACTTCTTCAAGATCAGTTGAGTTCATCATTAATTCTCTGCCGTGCGTGAAGGCGTCCCGGAATATATATACCGGGAAATAATTCGTTCTTTCCTCTTGTCTTGTTATAGGAGTAGTTTAGATGAAGGCCTTTCCCTGAAGTTTCATGTTGAGATATTTTATATCCTTTGAAAACCCCTCTCATTTATGGATCTAATTTTAATTTGCCTATACAAGTAAAGTTGTCTCTCTATCACAACTTCTATCCTTTATATCTCTGCTTACAACAAATCAATATCTTCTAAAAATTCAAGTAACTGTGATCCCAAGTTTTTTAAAAAAAGAACAGCTGAGAAGTTCAATGCTCATAAGGGGAAATCAATGGAAGCAATTACGGCAGAAACAGCTCTTTGATGGTACATGGGAAAAAAGGCCATGATTGAATGATCACTGGGCAAGAATGATTTATGTAATGATTTACATCGTATAACTAAAGAAAGAAATGAATCAAATATGGCAATTTTATGGGGTTTTATAAATGAAGAAAGTACTCTTGTAACCAACCTAAAAAAGTTTTAGGCAAAAATACAGATAGTTTGATTGTAAGAGAAACTGGCGGGTTCTTCACCAGATGAAATTATAGACTTCAATGAAAGAAGCTCTTTCATGGGAGGCAAACCAGTTCCTTTTACCAAAATGTGTGTGTCCATCATATCCCGCAAATCATGTTGGAAAGGTTCTACACATGCACTCAAGGATGTCACTATAGTTTTTGGACTCCTGTTGGCACCAAAGATTTTCTTGTTGACAAAGATGACAGTTACATAGAATTGCTTTTAAATTACCTCTACAAATTGATCCATTTTGTCAATGTTTGTGTTGCTTTCGGGCCACTCATCGCGGTCATTATTCCAGGCTTGGCAAGAACTGAAATCAACCATTCAACGGCCTGTAACAAATGTATCGTCGTCCAATTTCAAAAGAAAACGGAAAACGGTCGTCCATTAAGGTTCACAGAGGCGTCTGTTCTCCAGTTTTGGCGTAATTGTCTCTCCTTCTTCAATTGAATATGACAGAGGATATCTCCAGGACCTCGATCCCGTTCGTCTCTTAGAACTTGGGAAAGACTTCAAGATCAGTTGAGTTAAATCTTTTCATTATGTATTCTCTGCCGTGCGTAAAGGTGCCCTGGTATATATATATATATATTTATATATACCGGGAAAAACTCGTTCTTTCTTCTCTGGGAAAAAGGCCATTTCCCCCTGGTTTTTGTTCATGTTTGTTGGAGTAGTTTTCAATGAAGGCCTTTCCCTGAAGTTTCATGTTGAGACATTTTAAATCCTTTGAAAACCCCTCTCATTTGATAGGCATTATTCATGGATGTAGTTTTAATTTGCCTATTCAAGCAAAGTTGTCTCTCTATCTCTAATTCGGCATATGTGGTGCTATGACGCGTATTTCGTCACAAATTACGTCATTATGCCGTCAAAATGACGTAATTTGTGACGAAATACGCGTCATAGACCACACATCCTAAACTCAAAAAACTACAATTTTGTTTTTATGCAAATTTGTCTTTTCTCCGTTGCGACTACCTTCATTGTTTTCGCGTTAAAATACCCCTAAAGTTTGACCATATATGGTCATTTGGCGGGAAATTTGAATTTCTTTAATTAAATGTAACTTTGCGCCTTTTCATCCGATTGAGATGGGGTTTTCACTAGAAATCGTAGAATTCTATATAGAAAACTAATGTAAAATTTTAAGCATTTCTTTCCTGAATTTTCTTTCTGATGCCAAATTTGGACATCATTTATGACGTCACAATAGAAGTCACATGGGATGAAATAAACACCAATAAATAGGTAATTTATCAACTTACTTCCTTGCCAAGTTTTGTTACATTCGATGCATTCTACTTCTCTCTATGGCCTTAAACTCTCAGTTTTGAGAGGTATGGGAGCAAAAGCCCTAGCAACCGACCACCGTGAAAAGCTATAAATCGCAGCAGGCTATTTCAACCAAACCCACGGGGCTGTAAAGTGGCAAGAGAGAATGAGCTAAGAGAGCGAATTCCTGTGTCCCATGATACTTTTTTCAATCTATTTCAAGTTCGCGCGCCTGCTGCGAAGGTTATTTTTGTCTGTTGTCTCCGTGACCCGCGTGGTCTACTTTCACGTGAACTTGACATGTTTCGCCTCCAAACATTTGATAGCCATTGCAGTAATTAACGCCAGGGGCCGATACTAATCGGCTTCTGTTGTTGACATGTTTTGATCAGCGACGGTTCCGCTCATAATTAAGGAATAAATTTCATTTACAAGGGGATTGCAGTATTGGAGTCAAAATTTCACTTTGAGATTAAAGATTGAGATTTTCTAACGGCTGGTAGCCTCATTTAAAGTAAGGAATATTGGATTCTGACACACTGTGAAAGCCAAAGGTAAAGGCTATCACGCGCGAAACACGAAACCTTTAATAAGTGGCTGGCTTCAATTGTTTATGCAAATGTACAAGATATTTTTTCTCTTTTTCCAGGAACATTTTTCGTTCCGGAACAGTACATTTGCTTTTAAGAATTATTCTTGAGAGTTTCAAACTGCATTACTTCTTCTTAACATTTAATACTTGCGATGAATATTTCGCTGTGGGAACACAAATCAGGTCAGATGCTTCAAGCTGTTAAACAGTCGCTAACCTGGATGCCAGAGACTTTTGATGCTCGGTTTCTGGTTTCGGTCAATTCTTTATAGTGAGCGGTGTGCCAACATTTGTATAGCGCCCTCTCAAAATTTAAATGTTTGGCGGCCAAACAGTCATGTTTGAACCCACTTTGAGCCTATTTTCTCGTTACGTGTCTACGGTTGGATTCAAACGACGGTATCAAAGCTCGCAGATGTGGGTGGATGTCGCCGAAAGAGACAGTTGTCGTTTTAATACAATAGGTTGTTGGTTGTTTATATACTGATGTTGCGAAGACCCCAATGAGCAGTTTTGGTCGAGTCGGAAACGCTTTCTCTGACGAACTCCAGGAAGCCAGGACCGTTTTGCTCTTCGGCAGCTACTCTGGCCAGATTATTCCACGTAGAAATCTTTTGAGTCGTCGAAAGTAATGCCAAGTTTGCACGTCAAATCGCTTGCTGTGCGTGATCGGCAGTGAAATGAATTACCCGCCAAGTTTAAAATTACATAACGCCACTCTAACCGACCAATAAGGTGGCGTACTTAAAATAACCACGTAGTATGACACCGAACCAAGAATAGATTGAAAATAATTTTCATTGGAAGATGGTCATGTATGGGGGATTCGCTCCCTTAGATCATTCTCTCTTAAAAGTGGGCATTATAAACACTACCATAAGAGAAAAAAACTTGCGGTAGCGATGACAAAATGTAACTACCTATTGACTGTAAACTTGCCAGGATTAAACCCTCAGCCAGTAAAGACTGCATGGTACCAGACTGGTAGATCACTAGCAGGAGAAGACACACAGGGCTTGCACTGTAAGTATCCCGGAGAGCTCCATACAATTCCTTAAAATTTTGTTATAAGGAATTGTATGGAGCCTTCCACGAGACTTTTGTTCATTAGCTTAGGCGCGGCGGATTTTGTAACGTATGATCAGCGCGAGGTGTTTTTCCCGACACCCTTGTCAGGAAAATGTCATCATATGAAAGCACACCAGACACGATCGCGTCGGCAGGCCGAAGCCGGCAAAATAAAAGGCTTTTCTTCTTCCATTTCAGAGGTCAGTTTTGTTTCGATCTGGTCAAAATAAATCAGGTTTGTAGGTTGTAGGTAATAAAATATTGTCTTATTCAGTTCTCAAGGACCTTTAGAAAACGAGATAATTGACTAGAGAAAGAAGCGTGAAAACGCTTTTTTGGAAGAAAATATTTTAAAAATTCCCGCAGCAATTTTGCGAAATCGCGAAGCGCAATATATTCAGTTTCTTCCAAAGCCGTCATGATTAAGCAGTGTAATGCCATCACAACTAAAAACTAATTTAGTTTGTATCGCAAAAGCCGCGAAAATAGAGATGAAAAAAAATGGATCGGAAAAATTAATAAAATCACCAAAAACCCGTCTCGCCGGAGCTTTGTCAAACAAACCGTTGGAACGGTTTATTTAACCTAACCTGGAAAAGGAGACGTCTGCACGCAGAATAAATTTCATACTGCATGTAGTTGTGATTTCGGTAACGGACCTCGGGAGCCTCATTGCCGTAATATCTTCTACATTGCACAAACTACAGCAGAATCGCCCTGCTCGCGTGCTAACTTTCCGCTCCAATTATGACTATACAGTACCAGTGAATTGTTTCAAAATTTACAGCGGCCGAAACTTATTTCCATCAGTGCGTAGTTAGTTAGTTAAGCAATAATAATGTACAGCACTGTAAATAACACGTTCTAGAATATCTGACAGCTTCGCGTTTTGTTCGACGCTGTATGCGATTTAATCGCTTATAACCTAACAGAAAATGCATGAATACAAACAAGCTCGCTGTTCCACAACTCCGCACTGAATTTTAAAAAAGAAGCCTTTCTTATAACGGAAGAGTGTTGTAGAACAGCTTGTCTCTGAAGGTGCGGCAATAATTTTTTTAAAGGACAATTAAAAAAACCTTAATTTAGATATATGTATCTTTACACAAGGCCTAAATGTAAAGCAGGTTTTTTATTGTTATATCGTTATTATTTTAGTTTTTATCTTCGATTCATTTCTACCTTAGTTATTAGTAGTTATATTTCTACACTTGAATACCTGAGGGAAATACCGTGTATGACCTTACCTTACCTCTGTGATGTGTGTAAATTTGTCTTTTGCTATGGTTTTAGACAATACGACTTCTCCTGACTATCAATTGTGCGTCAAAGCAATGTATCAAGCGCGCGATAAAGAAATAGTCTAAGTGCCACAGTGTAGCACTTTATGACAAAGTTTTACCTGGAAAACTTGTTGCCATCTGATGTACACCTGTATATTCTATGTTTGTAAGCTCTACCTAAAATAATCACTTGGTTACACTGCACCCATGGGTGTGCCACCTAAAGTGCAGCCTATGTTTGTTAGTTCTACCTAAAGAATCACTGGGTTACACTGCACCCATGGGTGTGCCACCTAAAGTGCAGCCTATGTTTGTTAGCGCTGCCTTAAGAATCACTGGATTACACTGCACCCAAGGATGTGCCACCTAAAGTGCAGCCTATGTTTGTTAGCTCTACCTAAAGAATCACTGGATTACACTGCACCCATTGGTGTGCCACCTAAAGTGCAGCCTATGTTTGTTAGCTCTACCTAAAGAATCACTGGGTAACACTGCACCCATGGGTGTGCCACCTAAAGTGCAGGCTATGTTTGTTAGCTCTACCTAAAGAATCACTGGGTTACACTGCGCTCACGGACGTTTTCCTCGCGCTCTCTTCAAAGACAAAAAAGCTATAGTCTGTTTGGCCAAAAATCAAGCTATGTTCCCCCTAAAAATTTGACACCATATTGGGCCCCGACCTTAAAAGTTCCTCCAAAATAGAAGAGTGTTTTGCTAGAGTTAACAAACGTTTGGCTTACATGAGTTTCAATATAAAGGTGCAAAAACTTATCAGCATAATTATAGCACACAAACATTGTCATCAAACTCCTTGCATGTAGCCTGAATAAGCCAAGCAAATATAAATAAAGCATATAACGAGAAATATTCGTCAAATGGTCTCGTTAAGTAAATTATACTTCACTTTGCGAAAGAAATTTATCTCTTGTATCCGTGGTACGCATCGAAAAAGCGAGGAGTCATCGCATGACATTAGGTAACAGGGGTAATACTCAAGGGTTTCACGAAATCCAATTCCACGATTTTTCGCCGAGTAACAAATTTAAAACTTCAATTCTTACCTTACAGTCGTCGGTTCATTTACCTTACATTCGCCAACACTAGTAAACATAACAAAATGATGAAATCCGGCACTCTTCTTTCAGAAGTAGCAAGCCGCATGAACTAAAATCCACCGATATGCGCTGCATAGTCACTACAAATATAAACATTTGACGTGGAGAAAATACGACGAGGAGGAAAAAATGCCAGATCTTCGCGTCGGCAATGTATTCCAGCTACCAAGCCGACGTATCTCCAGAAGGTGGGCTCGAAGTGGGACAAACCTTGTGATTTTTTTAGGAGCCCTTTGCGCGCAAACTAATTTATTCTGGCGCGAAATGAAGATTAAGAAAATGTATCTGTAATCTAATACACGACAAGAAAATTTTCGCACTTTTGAGGAGCGCGACATATTAAATGGGATTAAGTCAGATCAGCTGCCCGTGGAGAAAACATCCCTGCGTGGGATTGTACTTCCAGTAAAAAGCCTCTGTGTCCTCTCATGCAAGTAAAATTGCTTGGTAATTATCTGTAGTAAAGAGCCTTGATAATTTTGAATTCTACAAATCAATATCTTTTACAAATTCAAGTAACTGTGATCCCAAATTCTAAAAACAGAACAGCTGAGTGGTTCAATGCTCGTAAGGAGAAATCAATGGAAGCAATTATGGCAGCAACAGCTCTTGGATGGTACATGGGAAAAAAGGCAATGATTGAATGATTACTGGACAAGAATCTGGTCACCCTTATAGTTTAAAACTAACTTCTTTTTCGAACTGGCGGACGGCACGTCCCATACAGTTCGATGTAACATATTCTATTCATGTTGCTTGTTTAAAACTAACTTCTTTTAATTTTCGAACTGGCCGACGACGCGTCAGGAATAGATGTATCAATACACTCGTGCGATTTCATCATGCCGGGTTTTCATGGAAGAATTATTCAAAATAGATCTAAAAACAGTGTTTAAGTACCCTATTTAAAAGTATTTAAAATGCGGTCAGTACTTAAGGTCTTAAAACATATTTCAAATAGTCTATTTGAACTCTGTTTGTAACTTTGTGAGTGGAATCCGATGCGTCTCAAAATACATTTTAGATACAACTCAAAACAGTGTTAAGGTACCCTATTTAATAGTGTTTAAAATACGGTCAGCATTTAGGCTCTTAAAACATATTTCAAATACAGTCGACTCCCGATAACTCGAACCTTCAAGGGAAATCGAAAAAGTTCGAGTTATCGAGAGTTTGAGTTATCGGGAGCTTGAAGGAAATAACCGAGAGTGGAAGGTAAAAAACAGTTTTTACTGCACAGTGAACATTTTAATAACATTAAATTGTAGAAATGTCAAGAGAAAATTGAAAGATACTTCTAGATTATAAATCAGAAAGTAACGTAACAAAACATAGCCTAGATAGAGAATGCGTTTTACTGTTTTGAGAAGTAAAGCTGCTTCACGTTAGCCTTTGACAATCAACATCAGCCTCCACTAGTAAACTATAGTCCTACAACACGTCAATAGGAAATCCGAAATTCAATGTTCCGGACGCCAGTAGAAGGCTTTTTCCCGACTTTTGAAGGGCTCAAAACATGGTTCGAGTTATCGAGGGTAAAAGTATACAGAAAATGACCTTAGGGGAAACGAAAATTGGAACGAGTTAGCGGGAATTCGAGTTATCGTGGTCATCCGAGCCACGCGAAGGTCCAGCCGCCTGCAGGGCAAAGGGAGTACCTTCATTTCTCAGTTATTTTAAGACCCTGAGTATTGGTCCGGCCCCGGGAATCGAACCTGCGACCTCCCGCTCTGCAGTCAAGCGCTCTACCGACTGAGCTAATCCTGCCGCGAAAATTTAAATTTTTTTGTCAAATAGGATTAAAATACAGGAAAATAGTGTTCAAATACTGAAAATACATTTTAATTACTTTAAAATCAGTTTCAAAATACACATAGTTTGGTAAGGGTATAATGTACAGAGATATGATTGACACTGTGCCTTAAAAGTTTCAGTATTTGAACACTATTTTCCTGTATTTTAATCCTATTTGACAAAACAATTTAAATTTTCGCGGCAGGATTAGCTCAGTCGGTAGAGCGCTTGACTGCAGAGCGGGAGGTCGCAGGTTCGATTCCCGGGGCCGGACCAATACTCAGGGTCTTAAAATAACTGAGAAATGAAGGTACTCCCTTTGCCCTGCAGGCGGCTGGACCTTCGCGTGGCTCGGATGACCACGTAAAATGGCGGTCCCGTCTCCATTAGGAGACGTAAAATATAGTGTCCCAAATTAGCACTTTCGTGCTAAATACATTGACACTCAAATAAAGTGCCTTTTTTTTCTTTTAAAAGGTATGTTGAGAGATCAGTACGCTCTGCAAGGATCACATGAATTTGAACGTTTTTTTCCTGAAACATCTGATAGTGTTAAAACCAGCGCTTACCAAGTAATTTAAATATGATTTTCTGAAGGGTTATCTAAAGGCTGGATGTCTCAACGTAGGTTTAATTTGTTACGCGGGTAATCTTTTAGAGGGCGGGTAGCTTGCAGACCAATCTGAACGCAGGGATGTCGGAACAGCAACAAGAAGATTTATTCCAACAATGAAAGAAGTTTCCACGAGGTAAAACTCCACAACAGCTCGTAACTCGTTAAACTTACACGGCCTCCGCCAAATGCACTTAACTTGATAAACTTACACGGCCGCCGCCAACTTGAATAAACGCTGCTTCCGTCACGACCAACGCCAAACTCTCTTCGCTTGTGAAAACTAGTTAAAACTTCGCTCGGACTCGCCTACTTATATACTTTCACAATAACATTCTAGAACTTTCCAAACAGTTTAATTATAGAAAGATTACAAAATACACCGCTTTAGACTGAAACGCTTACACAAGATCCTAAAATAAACAAACTATGAACTCTCGCGAAGCTTCTAGAAAGTCACCCTAGTCACGCAATACAATCTTTCGTAACAAGGTTCTTGTTTGTTCGACAAAGAAAAAGAAGCTTTCGCTTGCTCATGCGATCGGCAATGGAGTGGAGAAAAATGTGAACTGGGTAAGTTCTTGGTTTTTAATATAATAATGATGATAATGATGATTTATTGTAGAGTATCCAACAAATTGAGGCTCTCCATCTACAATATCCGCATTATAAATCTACTCTAAAAAAGAAATATATTTTTTTGTCCCTTACAATAAAAAAAGGATAGTGAAAGAGGTGTACTGTTTGAAGCAATTTTCTGTATCTCGCAAATATTTCAGTGGTACAAAAGAAAATGTTAAACTGTTGGAAGATTGCCAATTTGATGAACCTTCAACTCTGTGAAAAGTATGTAATATTTAGCGTTTAGTTGTATTTAAAATTGCTTAGCCTCAAATGTGGATTCGCCTGAGACCAGGTTCCTTGGTAGCGAAGAAAGAGAATAATGGTGTGAACAGCCTGCTATTCGCCTCTTTTCTCTTCGAAGAAGCCTGATCTAGGCTAAGTCTGGAACCGCAATGTTTTCCTTGTGATTTTCCGTTTTCTTTCTTATGACGTATAGGCTCTTTAAGGGTATATACTGGTCCAATGCATGGCTGTGGCCGTTTTCAATTTTTGGTTTGGCATCTTGTGTTCCAGCCAACCTTGCATTTTTCGGGAGTTGCTCCATCTGACGGACTATCCGGGATGGACTAATTATAATCTTTTTCGTAGCTATTGACGAATGCGCAAAAAATACCCACGAGTGCGGTGCCAATGCTTACTGCAATAATACCAAGGAAGGATACAACTGCACTTGTCATCCGGGATATTACGGAGATAGAAAGAATTGTGAACCAGGTGAGAAAGTTCGCAAACCAAACGAGAATAAATTTTGTGACCATAAGAGAGAAAACAGTTCCTGTCGTTATGAGCTGGTGTTTATTTTGATTAGGAAGACTACTTTTTTTCTTCTCATCTGTTCTTTTATTATCGTTTATCGGACTTGTAGAGTATAATACCAGTTTTAGCACTGAAGCACACGTACCAACTCAGCGGTTTTCCGCGATATGGCCATTACCTTACCCGTGCGCACAACCATGTCACCCTGGCAGTGGCAGCCACGGACGGCTGTTTCGCCCTTATTGGGAGCCGGGATATACGCGGAGTTAAAAGAGAGTCACGAGAAGAGAGCTAAGGGAAGCAGCTAGATTGTGTAGTTTAGGTCAGTTCTGTATGGTAGTAATTCGGTTCAATCGGTTACTTTAACCAGTTAACAATTAGACTCTGCAGATCTCTAATAATGCTTGTCTTCTTCAAGGTTTATGACAACTCTCTTAATTACCCCCCTGTTTATTTTGTTGCACAGTTTCATCGTGTAAGGATCTTTTTCACAAGAAAATGTGAATAAAAGATACAAAGTTTACTTTTTGAGGAGTGGAATGCGCCCGAACTGTGCTCGTTTTACCCGTCTGAGTGACATACGCCATCCAAATAAGCGATTTATCAGGCACACCTTCCGCTGACACCCTCTCCTCCGCCCCCGGGGAGGGGGGGGGGTACTCCCTATAATGGCCTATGAGGGAAGACTCTGACCGAAAGGGGTACCTTTTTCAGGCTTCAGGTAAATGAAAGGGTAAAGATTTCACCAGTTGAAGTATATCAAAAGGTAAAGGAAATCTGTCATTTGGGTCTGTGAAGGGGCACAAAGGGCTAACAGATGAATTTTATGGCATTAAAAAGTCGAGAAAACGCTCAATTTTTGAGACTGATTCCTATTTAAAACACAGTGCATTTACAGCAGTTCATGATAGGGATGCAAAGTTCTAGACAAGGTTTGTGAAGGGGGTACCATTGTCAAAAGAAGGTATATAAAAGGGGTACCTTTTTCGTGAAAAATGGTATATAAATGGGTAAGGGTTCGACCTCGGGGCGGAGAGTTCCTGTACAAGAGACAATGATCTAGTTTTAGTATTATGGTCTTTCACGGTATATTTCTGGGGGAAAAAGGCGATCATTATTACATCCAAACACGGCACAAGGATCTTTTTCCCATTAGAATCTTATTCTAAGAAAACTTTAAGAAAAAATGTCCCGAAAAGCGCTCAAAAATACAAACAAAATGTGCTCATGTCCCCTGGGCATCCTATAATACTCCTTAAATGGAATTAATTCAATATGGCCGCCGTATCGGCAAAAAGGTCTATTGCCATTTCAATCACGTTTGGCAACCTTAGTCATGCAATGACGGCAAATAAACCAGCCAAAAAGTGTATTTTATTTGGCTTATTTTCTCGTCTCTGTCGTTGTTGTGGTTGCGCTGAGCTTGCTAGTCACGCAAAACAGTGCTCAATATGCGAAGATTTGATGGAAAACGTGCAACGAAATCGACGCGACTTCCCCAGGCACCTACACAGAGGCTCACATCGCGAAAATAAAATGGGCCAAACATTCTTACTCGGCGTTGTACACATTATTAAGTTATCGTTCAATCAATTTGACGGCCAGTTACTTGTTTCTCTCACAGCAAACTTTAAACTACATCTCCACTCTCTGGAGAAAGAAAAGAAACCTTTGAAAGAAAAGCAACCTTTGAACTTTTCTTTCTAAATGACATTTTTTTCTATTTCTTCCTCCTTTCTGCCACAGCAAAAGTTTCACTACCATAGCGCCTTTTGGAGCAACAAAGAAACCTTTAACCCTGACGGAGGAAAAACTGGGTTTGACTCACAGGAGACCAAACTTCCCTCCTACTGGAACACATCCTTCTCGAAGATCTGCCTCGGTATGAAGGTCGGCCATCAGATCAAGTATACTGTCATCAGCAAGCAGGCGAAGTCCTTGTACTCTTTGATCGCTGATGGGCAATACCGCAACACCTCACGTTCGTGACACGTGGAAGTCACTGATTGGTTCTAATGCCTCCTTGCAGTACAACTGTAACAAGGATGGATTCAATGCTGTTTGTGATTATCCTCCCTCTTCCAAAGCAAGAATCGGTATCATTGCAACGAAGACGCATGCACCACTTGTGACTCGAGAATCGGATTTTTTACTGGAGGATATCTAAGTAAATAAAAATAAATAAATAAATAAATAACGATTTGCAGGTAGCACATCCACATGTGGTTCTTCGTCTACCTGATTCCTGGTCGAATTGGAATTTGGAAATGCTGGTTTTTGAGGAGAGGGGAGAACCGGAGTACCCGGAGAAAAACCTCTCGGAGCAAGGGAGTGAACCAACAACAAACCCAACCCACATATGGCGTCGACGCCGGGATTTGAACCCGAGCCACATTGGTGGGAGGCGAGTGCTCTCACCACTGCGCCCCTCTTGCTCCCCAAGCTCTTGATAAGAGCAGCTCATGTCGAAACGTGGCTAGTACATCTTTTCCAGATAATGGCGAAAAGCATATTAAGACAATGGGATATGTTTGGTGCAGTGAAACAAAACTGATCTAGGTTAATTTACCTTGTTGTCAAACAAAAGCTACATGGCTTAACTATGTGAATAATATGTGAATAAACAATAGACTATTTCTAGATTGAATTAAACCTAACCATGATACATTAGAAATGAAAGACACACTGAGAAAGTAAGATTAAAATCATTGGCCAAGTCAGCCTCCATTGCTCCTTATAGTTTGCTGCTCGCAGACAATCTTTGAAGACCGATGTTTGATGTGTACCGCGACGGTAACGAGAACAGAAAAAAAGCAATGTTTTTAGATCGGCAAAACAACTTTGTACGTGCATCAGGCTTTTTGGACTTTTTTCCCCTGATTTTTGATACAGTCCTTTAGGATTCAACTCCAAGAAAAATTGCCATCATTTGACATTGAATACGCGAGATAAGGTCTGAGGCAGAGCAAGTTCACTTTTTCAGTGACGTTTTCGTAGCCGTCGCCGTCGTTGTTGCTTAAGTTCCCTATTGTCAACAAGGAGACTACGATCACCCGGCGGACGATCATGCTCAATCTACTTTTAAAATCCATTTTGAAATGACTCCTGGGTTCAAACGGAGGCTTGATTGCCTGTCGCTATTTGGGAATGAGCCAAAGCTCATCCTCTGGAGACATAATTAAAACTGTAGCTTTATTTGCGTGGTCTTCATCATTTCCCGGGATTCTCCTTTTTAATGTTTTTCTGTCACTAATAATGACTCAAAAAATATAGATATAATGGTTAAGTGAAAGCACTGTGTCTCAAAAGGAACGCTTATTAGTTTGTTTAGGTTGTATTATTCTCTTGTATATCCTTACCATACTTATGCTTAGTATGCTTGTACACTATGAGGAAATAATTATAAATAAATGCTCCACTGCCTCAAATGGTGAAATTACAAAACAAAGCGGTTCGTATTATAAATGATGTTCCTTTTAATTAATGGAATAACTAACTCCACACTACGTACCCCTAAGCCTTTTGAAATTTCCTGATACTGTTAAACTGAACACATGTATGATTTTTTTGATTATTTCTACAGTGAAAAGTTTCCTAATATAGCTGTTTCACTAGTATCTGAGCTACATGATCACAATACCCGCACAATACCCACAGTGCATCATCTAATCAAATAGTTATATACCCATTACGAACCTCATCTCAGGAGATTCTGCCCCAGCGTTATTAGAAGATTTTTTTGGAACAGCATTCCGCAATTAATCAGAGACAAACCATCTAGAAAATTGTTTTAAAAACTGGCACTTTCAGTTTACGCTGGTACCTTGCCCAATACTTATGAAACATCATCTCTTTAACAATTCACTGAGCTATTTTATATTCTTTCCTTTACTTTATTATTAAAAACTACAAGGTTTTCGTTGTACGTAACTTTAAGGGGCTCAAAATTAGTTTCTCTAAACGTGTCTCTCTCTTCTCTTTCCTATCTACAATGTGATATAATTTAAGTGCTGTAATTTTGTATTTTGCGTTTTCTTTGTTTGTAAATTTAATTTGTCACTTGCTTTTCCACCTTACATGTATATCCAATTTTGTATTATCTTTTGCTTAGGTTTGGAGAAACAGATAAAATGAAATGAAAAAAAATGAAATAATGACTAAGACTTGGGCAGACGCCACCCCCCCCCCCCCCCCCTCCTCAAGAAATCCCCCGAGCAAATAATTGCCTACATTGTACGGAAAATGTGCGTTTTTTTAAAAACTATTGCTATCAGGTTTATGAACGCTGTGTGGTCATCAGTGAACTGTTTGAATGTGACTTCACTTAACTATACATACTGGGAAGTGATCACTGAACTGCATCTACAGTAAAAATGAAATCAGCCGGGAATCTCCAATCTCCACTACCTTGATACCTAAACCTAATAAATTAAACATGAACACCAATTCTTATGTTGTTTTGGCTAAGCTCTTGTAGTTACCCTTGAACTATGTGTCTTTATTGAACTGCATTAAGAGCTTTATTGAACTACACTAAGTGCTTACTCAATTTTTGCCACCCATTACTGTTTCATTGTATTTTTGTCTGTGAATACAATATTCTCTCTTCGCTCCTCACCATTCGCAGGCTAATTGTACCTCAGCAACCGTGAATAAAACCGTTGAATTAAATATCACCATTGTTTATTGTCAATGATTCCTTTTGTTGACACAGGAACTAAAAGGGAGTTTCTCTGATTCACCTACACAACTAACCACCCCACCCCTCCCTTACTAGGCAAGCTTATTACGCCAGCTGGTGGCTTCACCAAAAAAAAAAATTCAACTGAAAATACACATATCTACGAGAATCTCTGGAAAAAAAATCAATTTGAACACAGCGCTATTTTCACGTCTCAGAAAAACTCTCCAACATTTTTCTTTGAATCATTTTTAGAACGTTTGCTGACAAACGTAAGTTTGAAATTTGAACTAACCTAAACCACGCATCCCATTCTTTTAGGTGGTGAGGCAGTTAAAGTTGGGTCCTTGCCACAGACCGTTAATACTGAGTTTGCTGACAGTCAGATGGACATAACTACATTGTACACAATAACCACGTATAGGCAAATCCTGATAAGAATTTTGTCTTGCGTTTCATTCAATTCTGAAGGGTTTCAATTGCATCGAAGTCCCAAAAACTTTAGTTTTAATTAATAGACATTTGATTCCTCTTATTTGGCAAGTTCTCATAGAAAGATTCCCTTTTTATTGATGCAACAGACGTACTTAAATAAATATTTAAAACCGTATAAACGAGACATAACTTAACAGTGCTAATGATCGAAAAACCCCACGTAGTCTCTAAAATCTTATTAAACAGTATATTCTTCTTATCTGGCAAGTCATCAAAAAGATACTGTTTTTAATTAAGCAATAGACCACACTTTCTATGGGTTTACCGGCGTAATAACCCTCGCGGCATGTTGGGAGAACAAGAGAAAAGCTTGTAAATCACTCGCCTTCGGCTCGTGATTCACCAGCTTTTTAAGTGTTCTCCCAACATCCCAAGTGGGTTATCATACCGGTAAACCCATAGAAAGTGTGGTCTATTGCTTTTATAAAATAATTTTAAAGCATGTTTCACTTTTCTATGAGTTCACCGGCACAACCATAGGTTTTTAACCAATCAGAACGCGCGTATTATCTTTTATAAAGACTAATAAAGCATAAGTTATATTTTAAATGTATTGGTCGAAAAACCCATTAAGCACTCACGACATTTTCAAGAACTTTTCAGTGAAGCTATAGGAATATACTCGAATTTACTCGTTGGCAAATGAATGCTGCTACGACCTCACACAATCATCTTTTGTGCCAAGGTGCTATCTCCCTTCACAACAATTTTCATTTAGACCCGTCAATTGTGACGAAGTCTAAAAGGTAATTACATTAATGCCAGGTGACAAAGCCCCGGGGATTGACAAAATTAGCATTCGAGTGATCAAGCATAGCCTTCCTGCTATTTTGCCATCCGTGACGTCCATAATTAACGAGTCCCTCGTACGAAATACCTTCCCAATTGAGTGGAAAACAGCTGAAGTGATCCCCGTGTTGAAAGAAGGCGATCACGAAAAGCCAAATAACTACCGCCCTATATCCCTATTACCCGTGCTTTCAAAACTATGCGAGCGTATCGCTTTAAATCAACTTATGCCCTACTTGGTGGAGAACGATCGTCTTTCTGCCCATCAAAGTGGTGATAAAAAGTGGCATTCCACCGGGACTTCACTGATCTACACTTCGGATCGCATTCTCACCGCAATTGACCAAAAGAAAACATCAGCTTTAGTTCTCCTTGATATGAGCATAGCATTCGACAGTGTTAACCACGATATTCTGCTTAAAAAATTACAAGATATTGGCTTGTCACCCTCTGCCATCCTGTGGTTCAAGAGCTAGTTGTCAAACAGGTACCAAGCTGTGCGTATAAATACTGCTCTTTCCGAACCCCTGCTAATGAGGAACGGTGTTCCCCAAAGCAAGGAAGCATCCTCGGTCCTTTGCTCTTCACGGCTTACACCAATGACTTGCCATCAATCCCATAACACTGTTCCACGGACTGCTACGTTGATGACACTAAATTGCTTATGTCATTCCAAGTGCAGGACTGTGAACCGACTATGGCCGCGATCAACGATGATCTTATTAAACTACGTAATTGGTGTTTTAATAATAGGCTACTCCTAAACCCGGACAAGACTAATCTGATTGTATATGGAAGTCGGCAAATGATATCGAAACTTCAGGATTTAATTTCGCCTTACCCTCTTGGGTAAAGAACTTTTACCCGTCGACTCTGTTAAGGACCTGGGTGTAGTGTTTGATAGTAAACTCTCATTCAACGACCACATAATTAAAACAGCATCATCTTGTATGTCTGCCCTAGGGCAAATTAGCCGAGTTAAACATATATTTAGAAAAGACATACTTGTTACAATAATTAATTCTCTCGTGTTTAGTAAGTTGTATTACTGCTCGTCCGTCTGGTCGAATACTTCTGCCAGCAATATACGCAAACTACAAAGAGTACAGAATTTCGCTGCTCGCATAGTTTCTGGGACAAGGAAGTTTGATCACGTATCTCCCACCTGTATCTAAGAGACGCCATCTTGGCCTTTAAATCTATGACAGGTCAGGTACCAAACTACCTCAGTTCAAATTTTATCTCCAGAGGGAATATCAGTGGTCGGACAACCAGATCATCTTCCCAGCTTAATATACCGCTTTTTAAAACCAAGTCGGGACAGAGATCTTTTTATTACAGAACTGTAACATTGTGTAATGCGTTAAAACCCCGTTTTAAATAAAGTGAATCTCTTATCATTTTCAAACGTAAAATGAAAGCCTTCCTTTTAAATCAATTTTTAATGTCATAAATTTATATGTAAATAGTTTCTTAATAGTTTATTGATAATCAATTTGATACTTTTTTTTTCTTTTTTTGATTACCTGTACTATTAATACTTGTCTCTGAAAAGCCCCCATGGGGAGTTGACAATAAAATTTGTATTGTATTGTATTGTATTGTTTAACTGTGGCAACAGACGAATCGAAACGCACCAATTACTGATTATAGCCAATAACATCACGGCTTAACTGACAGACGACCAATAAAATCACGACGTAATTGACCAATCAGATTAATAACCAGAGTATAATACCATCAACTGACGTGATACAACTCACTTTGACTCTGAAGATGACTACCGCACAGGTTGTCGAAACGTCAGTCACTGTCAACAACAACAGTCCTATTCAGGACTACATTCACCCGGACGATCAAACTCGACCTACTTTTGAGATGACTCCTGGGTTCAAACCTTTCACATAGAAATAATAATAGCTCCTAAAGGACTAGCCTAGTGTTTAACCTTTGATATTAACTAATGTCATGCGCTTGTGCAGCGCATTTTCAAAAGTTCCTTGTAACGAAGGGGGCTTACCTACCTATTTATATTTTCGACACACACACACACACACACAAACTCTTTATTGTCTTTAAGTCGCTGTTATTCGTCTGCGGCATTGCACAATAGCAGTTTTCTGGAGAACTGGATATAATTTTACCAGATTTATAAGACGATTGCACGACGGTTTTATGTTCGATTCTACATTCTGCAGTAAACACAACCTCGTTCCCAGGGTCCTCTCCTACTCTCCGGAATGAGGCAGAGACACTCCGGAGAAAGAGTAGAATAGGACCCTGGAAACTAGGTTGCACGAGACTAAGGCGAATCGCAAATTTAACTGAAATCAAGGACACAAATAACTCTTCTGCGAAAAAGTATGTTGCTAAAATTTCCCTACGTCCACGAGCTCAATACCGGTGACTGCATGGTCGAGCAGATAGCGATAAGAAAAGTGTGATTTTTTTTCCTTTTTGGTTGGAAGAAGTTTCATTCAATTGTCTTGAGTATTCTAATGAAATTGAATCAAAAAGACAACAAATGAGAAGAAAAAAAACAAACAAACAAAAACAAAAAACAGAAATTTTAATTAATGAAGAGCCTAAATTGAGGATCAAGTCCCAGACAACAGTTATAATTATTGCTTTAGACAAAGGCAAAACGCGGCTATAACCTTTTTGACACATTTAATGGTCTAAGTAATCTATTACCAGTGTCG
>NW_027332288.1:615000-637500 GCF_958299795.1 Porites lutea
TCTCCTCATTCAACTCCCTCTGAGGAGTCATCCGGGGTGAGTGAGGCTAATAAAAGTTTCCAGCACCAAGAAAACACGAAGGTGGTTCACTTGGGGTCGAGGATAATTTGTGGTCCGTTTTAGCCATTCTTTCCCTTTTGGGGTGTTGTGGTCGGGGCTCATTTGCGGTACTGTACAGTTCCCCTGTTCCCAAAATAATTTTGAAATTCACTGTTTTCTAAAAGTAATTTTAATTAACATGTTCCCCAAAATCCAATGCTGTCAGCTTTCCGAAGTTTCAAACTCATAGAGTTGTAATGTGGGCAGGCCTAACCTATTGTAGAACCTGAAAAGGCATCCGGGTAACGCGTAAAGAAAAAAAAAGTCAGCAGCAACTCAAGGGTTGCATATAGAAGGTAACTCAAGGTCATCCTTCGATTTTGAATAGCAGGCAAATGGCACCAAAACCGTGACTAATTGTCCATATAAAGGAGCGTTCATTAACTATTTGGGGGAGGGCTGGTAAATTTTGGGGGAAGGATGCGATTTTTTGGGCGCCAATTTGGGGCGGACTAAAATTTTCTGAGCCCGCATGAGGGGAGGGTTACAATTTTCTGGGCACCTTTGGGCGATGTGCGCGTACTAATGGGTTTTGTGTTACTGAAATATTAAGCACTGCTTGAAATACGATGGCCGTGCAAGTAATATTAACAGAATTGCATACTCAAAGATGAATTGCAGGGTTAAAAAGCACTCTGATTGGCTGAAGATGAGGAGTGACTTCACGTGGAATAGCTTGCAATTTGCTTGACTTTGAAATGGCTTTGAAAACAGCGCACGGGAATTATGAATAACGAGACTGAGAACTGAAAGCTCAACAAAATAGACGTATGAATTAATTGCGTTCGATCCAAGGAATGCAGGATATGTCGTTTCCGAGAGTCCAGTTTACATTTTTTTTTCCGGGGGAGCATGCCCCCGAACCCCCCTATATAATTCGTGCATTGGGGCTGACAGTACACTTGTTTCTCCAGTGACACTAGTGCTTAATGCTCAGTTACAGAAAAACTCCATACCTGGACAAAATGAATGATGATACCGAGAAACAGTGGTCCAAAATCTACATAATTCTGAATGAAAATAGAAGTTTGAACACTAAAGAAACTACACAAAACAAGACTAAAGCTGCAGTAAAACGGGCAACAAAAAACGTGTAACTTGTTTTGCAACATTGTTGCAAACCAAGTTGAATAGCGATGTTGCGCGTTTTACCACCCATGTTCGACCCTGTCTTGCAAGAAATAAGGTTGTAAGGTTTGTTTTCGTTGGTGGTAATACGAGCAACATCACTATTCAGCTCATTTTGCAGCCATGTTGGAAAACAAATTGCGCGCTTTTTGTTGCCCGTTTTACCGTTCCTTAGGTAGCCAATGAGAACATCATTAAATGAATAGGTGATCAAAAGTCTTCGTGAATCATGAATCTGGAACAAAATCATGAATGATTGAGGTAAAAAAAACGACAGGAATCACAAATATCAAGATTCAAATGATTCGGCTTCTGCCCCCGAAAATATTGTAAATAGTAACACTTTTTTATTCCAATGAAATAATAGTCTCAATGTTACGCTGATATGGATTCTCGCGATGCAACATTCCAATGCTCAAAATGTTATTAGGGGAGGGTTACAATTTTTTGGGCACACATTTTTGGAGAGGGCAGGATTTTTGAGCTGTTAACCTGAGAGAGGCTAAAATTTTTGGGCCCTCACTTTTGAAATAATACCGGCCCCCCCCCACCCCCCCCCCCCCCAATATTTAATGACTGCTCCCTGACTAATGTTATGTTATGTTCTTTTTTTGGCCTGATTCAGGTGTTTGTTGGCAACACAGACGAGAATACTATCGTTTATAACGAACTCAATGGGTCGATTGTGGCACGCTACACACGTTTTCAACCAACAGCTTGGCATAACCACATATCAATGAGAGTGGAACTATATGGCTGCAAAGGTACTTTTTTGGTAACATCCTTCTTTTCTGGAATTCGGAAAAGATACAAACAAATCCTTGTTCGATTTATCACTTTTGGCGAACTTTACTACTGTATTGCTAAATAAATATTAATGTTTACATTTACCGTCATGGCGTTCCGTGACCGCAAAAGAAACCTATTCAATAGAATGCCCAATTTAGAGAAGAAGGAATTCATGACTCACGTTGTGGAGACCCTTTGGGAAAAAAACAAACAATAACAAACAAACAAAATAAAGTTCTGACGAACTAAGAAATATTTCATCTCAAAGCTTTGTTCTTGAGCGTATTATGTTGTGGTTCAATTTTTTTCCTTGGTTTAGATTTCATTTTCCTTTGTTTTTAATCTCATTATCATAGCTTTATCATACATTACCATACCCCAAAACAAAGGAAAATGAAATTTAAATATGCATGCCTTTTTCGGTCGCAGTTAAAGAGTCCTAGGGCTACTTTAAATGCTTATGATTCTAAATATTATAAAGGGCCGCGGAAGACCGAAGTATAATGAAATAGAGAGTAGCTTATTACAGGTTTGTTTGATATCGCCATCGCATATCTTTACTATTGGAATTAACTTGTTTGTTTTGTTAGGAAACCCCGTGTACAGCCGCTGGTTTCTAGATGGCAGTAATCCAGATTTGAGGTAAGTTGGGTTATATATTTATTGTTTGTTCAAGGTTGGGGGTGGGACGGGGGCGGAGATGTGGCGTTTTATGCCTTACCCCTATTTTCGGATTTATCTTCCCCTGTTAACTTTCTCTAACTCTTAAATATATTTTCTGACTGACCATTCTCTCTTGATCACATCCGGGTTTCAGTATCGCCTCAAACTTATGTATTTGCCTTTCCGACTGCTGCAGGTGGCATTACACTCATGGCGTTAACTGGGTAAATTTTTGTCTCATAACGTAGGAGTTGAGGGTAAAATAGTGGCTTGCATGTTCCTATGACAGGTAATTCTTTTATTCACAGCTAGATTATTTTCATTCGTTTTTGTGATCTTACAGGCATTTTGGTACCGTCAACCATACTGAAGGCTGGTGTCCTGGAAGCAAAGCGGCGAGTTTCAGTCAAAATGGTTCTTATGCCACTGTGCCCAACATGAACATAACAACCTGTGACTTTACAATTGCATTTTGGGTAAAGTATATTGGTGTTAACGGACCTATACTAGCACTTTGGTCAAAGGGTGGAAAACTATTTTACGTTACAGTCAAGAATTCTCGACTCATTTTATCGATACACAATACTTTCCAGTTACAAATCAATTACTGGAATCACGTAGCAGTAACCTGTCAGCAGCATAAGATCAAGGTGTTCGTTAATGGTACGGAGAAGGCCTTGATAGACCAAAGGAATGAGTATTTCTTCTCATCGTTAGGCCGTTACCAGTCTGATTACATCATAGGGAATGATCCGGGTTTAGTCCAGATGCCAATGGCGAATGGGGTGTTTGTTGGAGCAGTCATGGATCTTTATGTGACTGGAATAGCTTTATCTGTGAAGCAGATTGGTGACTTAATGAAAGGTGAGAGTAGTATCTATTCAAGGGTAAGTCGTATTCTTCGACTGCAGTCTCAAATCCTCAATAGAGGTCTGTTGGATGTTAAAATACGTGTATTGTTCTTTTACAGTCTTTGCTTGACAGTTAAGGGCAGTTTGGAACGTTTAAAAAATGCAAACTTAATTATTAACGTTATGCGTGGAAATAAATAATTAATCGAAGTATTATTCTCATTATTTAAAGGCAAACCAATTACACCCGTGATAAACAAAGAAGAGTCGGAAATACATGGTTGCAAAGTCAATGTAACGTGGAGTAAAAAAGAACTATGCACCGTAACGAAGATCACCGTACGCTTCAGGGACATAAAACCTCAAGGCGATGAAGCAGAATGGACAGAATATAATGTTTCTTCAACCACCTATTATCTCCTATATCTGGAATGCGACAAGAGATATGAAATTGCAGTATCTTCTTGGTTTGGAGAAGTTCAAAGCGAGTGGTCAGTCTCTCGGAAATTTAAAACCACCTTTGCAGGTGAGACGTTACCTCATGTACACTGTATGTCCAATAGCTGATAGGGGTTTTGGTATTTATACATCTAGTGCGGCAAAACTCTGCCAGGATCTTTAAGCGGAGCGGTCATCTCTTTTTAGGGAAGCGGACACCCCTTTCAGCTTCCTCAGAAGCCACGTGGAAAAAAAAACAAATCAAGACGGAAATTTATCACGAGAAATCCTTTGATGTTTTAATAACAACACAAACATAAACAGATTAGCCTCCGCATACAGGAAAGTAATCTGTAATTTTTATACATTTAGCGATCGTTCTCCTCCAATTAGTCTGTCAAGACCTTGTATTTATACATTTTTCATGGCCATCTTAACTTTTGTACCTGCAGTTGGCAAATTAGCGACGAAGCCAGCAAAAATTTAACAATTTCCTTTAGCTAAGCTACTTTCACTGAAAGAGGTGAAAAAGCTTTTAACAAACATTTTTTGTTGTTGTTGTTTTTTTTATTATTGGGAGAGAGGTTGTAGTGTAGTCAATCTTAAGGGGAAATGATTCATAATAATACATTAGACTATTAATCCTGTTAAAGTTCAGAAAAACTTCTGGGTTGGTAAATTTTGTTATTCATTTCAAAGTTATTAATGATCAAAGTCAGCCCGGTTACTTTAACACCCAACCCCCCCTTCCCCCCTCACCTTTCCCCCGACTGGCTAAACTAAGCGAGGAGGACAAAACTGATGTGACACAATCGCAGTTTTAGACTTTGTCTCGTCTATATACCGTAAATACTTGATTGTCGCTCACCTTAGGATAGCTTTCCTCCCCCCGCCCTCTAAGGCCTAAGTATAGTACTAACGGTGCGTTTGATAGAACTTATCCTAAAGCAGGAAATCATTCTGGCTTACTCCGTAATAAACTTTACAAAATCTATCGTTCTGTTTTCAAAGATGTTACAAAGATGGCGAAATGGAGAAAGCAATGATCAACATTGTTGACAGGAGATAAATTATTATTTTTTGGTTTTAATTTGTTACGTTTTGTTTCGTTTTATTTTGTTTATTTGTTTTTTTTTCTTTCTTTCGTAGAAGACATTCTAAAGCAATATCTGAAGGACGAAAATTGTCATTATCATTTTCCTTTTTCCTTAATAAACAGCAATGTTGGCCAATATTCATACGATTAAATTCTAAAGAGTTGTATATGAGTTTCGAAATGAAGAAAGAGAAAATCGTTGTTATGTGTTCAAGTCCTCCATAAAACGTAAAATTTGGCAGTTTTACGCCTTGGTCGCACTGTGACGGTAAATTAAGCACTGCGATGTTACTAAAATGGGGAGCGGAGAGCAGGGAACGAGAAAAGGGGGATGGGAAAATGAAAAGTGGGAACAAAACAGAGATTTTGAAACCAAGTTAAAGATAGGGCTAGGGTTGAAGTTACGTTTTGTTCCCATTTTTCATTTTCCCGTTCCTCGTGCTCGTTGCTTTTAGTTACATTCTCGAGAACTGTTAAAAAAAAAAAAAAGCGTGCAGCACCCTTG
The DNA here is from genome assembly GCF_958299795.1 of Porites lutea. Classification (NCBI taxonomy): domain Eukaryota; kingdom Metazoa; phylum Cnidaria; class Anthozoa; order Scleractinia; family Poritidae; genus Porites; species Porites lutea. Next base: position 620,570 of record NW_027332288.1, read on the forward strand.
GCGGGGGGGGGGGGGTACTCCGGATTTCAAGTAACAGGGATGATCGAATGGAACCCCCCCCCCCTTCGACAAAAAAAGTTTCCAGAAAGCATTAAACGATACAACACCCATAAAAATACTTGCCAAAATTCTCCTACCCACAAAAATCCAGAATTGAAAACTTTCAAACCCCCAAAAATCCTTCTATCATCCCTGTCACTTGAAATCCGGAGTACCCCCCCCCTCCCCCGTGGGGTGCAGCACGTGCAAAGTTGTTGTTCTGCCACTACAAACTTTTTGCTTTTTTGCCCCTCCCGTTGCCTTTTTGCTTACACGTACACGTATCCCAAAATAAGCAGGCTTACGTGTTTGTTTTGTTAGGAAACCCCGTATACCGCCGCTGGTTTCTAGATGGTAGTGATCCAGATGTAAGGTTAGTAGCGGTTATACATATCTAGTTTGTTCAATTAATGTTGGAATAAAATTTCAGATCGACCATTTCATATGACATCCAGGTTTCAGCACTGCTTTAAACTTATGCATTGCATTTCTGACTGCTGCAGGTGGCATTATGCTCAGCGTTGACCGGTTAAATTTTTGTCTCATAACATAGGATTATATTCGAGGGTATAAAAGTGGCTTGCATTTTCCTATGACAGGTAATTCTTTTATTCACAGCTAGATTCTATTCATTGGTTTCTGTGATCTTACAGGTATTTTGGTATCGTTAACCATACTGAAGGTTGGTGTCCTGGAAGCAAAGCGGCGACTTTCAGTCAGAATGGTTCCTATGCTACTGTGCCCAACATTAACATAAGAACCTGTGACTTTACAATTGCATTTTGGGTAAAGTATATTGGTGTTGACGGGCCTATAATGGCACTTTGGTCAAAGGGTGGAAAACTATTTTACGTTACAGTCAAGAATTCTAGACTCATTTTATCGATGCGCAAAACTTTCCAGTTACAAATCAATTACTGGAATCACGTAGCAGTAACCTGTCAGCAGCATAAGATCAAGGTGTTCGTTAATGGTACGGAGAAGGCATTGGTAGACCAATGGAATGAGTATTTCTTCTCATCGTTAGGCCGTTATCACCCAGAGTACATCATAGGGAATGATCCGGGTTTAGTCCAGATGCCAATGGCGAATGGGGTGTTTGTTGGAGCAGTCATGGATCTTCATGTGACTGGAATAGCTTTATCTGTGAAGCAGATTGGTGACTTAATGAAAGGTGAGAGTAGTATATCTATTCGAGGATAAATCGTATTCTTCGATCCTTAATAGGGGTCAGTTGGATGTTAAAAAATTGAATGTTCTTTTTATAGTCCTGGTTTCAGGCTTTTAAAGATGGTGCTAGCATAATGTTTTGGTGTACTTCGTCATAATTTTCATCAATTTTCCAAAAGACTATTGTAATAATTTGCACTTTTGGCTAGTTTCATAGCTCAAAATTGATCATGTTACCACTTATTTTGGCCCGAGAGCAGAATTACAGGTAAATTTGAGTAACGAAATCAATTTTTTGTCTGCTTATTGTCACATTCATTGGACTTAGGTCCCGCAGGAATTAATCAAGATAATCAAGAACTCTTTTTACAGGACTCAACGCATGCGCATAATTAGCTCGATTACTTAAGATGGCGTCAGCGTGCTTGTCGTTAATTCAGGTTTCAGTTTTTGTAGTTGTTAGGCAGTTTTGTAGGTTTATTGGTCTACCTTTCTACATTCATCTATCACTGCCAAAACGTAAGTGGAAATCACTAAGTAATCGCAGTATTATTCTCATTAATTAAAGGCAAACCAATTACACCCGTGATAAACAACAAAGAGTCGGAAATACATGGTTGCAAAGTCAATGTAACGTGGAGTAGAAAAGAAATATGCACCGTAACGAAGAGCAGTGTATGCTTTAGGGAGATAAAGCCACAAGGCGATGAAGCTGAATGGACAGAATATAGGGTTCCTTCAACCACCTTTCATCTTTTGTCTCTGGAATGCGACAAGGGGTATGAAATTGGTGTGTCTTCCTGGTTTGGAGAAGTTTAAAGCGATGGTCAGTTTCTTGAAAATTTAAAACCCGCTCTACAGGTGCGACATTACCTTATGTATGTTTAATAATAGCTGATAGGTTTTGGTATTGACACCAAACCATATACAGTTCAACCTCTGCTTTGGGTCCACAATAGCCGGGTTTTCAAATCCCGCCTTCCTGCTAGTTTTTTCTTCGTAAATTCCGCTATCCCGCCTGTAGTTACTAGTAGTTACTAGTAGTTACTTGTAGTTACTGGTAGTTAATAGTAGTTAAAGGTAGTTACTAGTAGTTACTGGTAGTTGCTAGTAGTTACTGGTAGTTACTTGTAGTTGCTGGTATTTACTGGTAGTTGCTAGTAGTTACTGGTAGTTACTTGTAGTTACTGGTAGTTACTTGTAGTTACTAGTAGTTACTGGTAGTTACTAGTAGTTAAAGGTAGTTAGTAGTAGTTACTGGTGCTTACTAGTAGTTACTGGTAGTTACTAGAAGTTACTGGTAGTTGCCTTTAGTTACCTATTTTCCTCTCTTTTTCCAGCTGAGTAACCACGCATCTATGCAGCCACGCCTTTGCCACGCAAAAATGTTGCCGGTCACGGTAATATTTCGTATTCTAAACGGTAGCAAACAGGTAACCAATGTAACCTGAGATCAGGCCCAATTTTTGCGGTTCTCATACATTCTCCCTAACGGCTACCTCTAAAATTGGGCCTGATACAAACTCTCTCACGTTTGTGCTCGTTACGGCCAGGTTTTGGCCGTAACGCTGATTGGTTGTTAGAACAATGCAACAGGAACTGATTGCATCAGCGTACGGGGCGGGGGGGCTGGGGGGGCTGCAGCCCCCCCTGTCGGAAAAAAAAATATTCGAGCAACACTGATGTACCGTTCGGGCAAAGACACAGTAAAAAATATTTTATTATTTAATATCTTGATTTATTTGTTTTCATCCCGCATCTCGCCTAATCTTCTAACTGATCTCTGTACTACTTCACGGGATAGCTGTTATTACTCGGAGTTAGAACATTGAGTTCTGCCGAGGGACTCAGAGTGATAATCAAGACCGCGCTCGGACTGGAACTGCGTATGAGTTGGTGGCCATGTTGATTTATATCAATTCTCGAGTGCATGCATGTGCGTGTAATCTGGTGGATTGAAGTATGTCTTTGTCGAAGTCTCGTAAAAGATCATATCGATACCGTGTGAAATGTGAAGAATGCGAGAAAGAATTCGACTCCGACTATGTAGAAGCTCATTCCCGAATTGTTCACAGCGGCCGAAAAGTGAAATGTCTGCCAGTGGTAGAATCGTCAGAGCTGAAATTAAGTGGTTTCTTCTCTAAAAGCAGTGCAGCAGTCGACTCTCCAGGTCAGACACAGGAGGCACCGCTTTTTGGATGTAGTCCAGAGAGTGAACAACGTACTATTTCATCAACATACGAATCTGTTGCAAATATCCAGCCAGATCCTGAATCAATCGACCACAATTCACTTCGCCGCATCAAGACATTTTTAAGATCCACAATGGGACAAGACCGACTTAGCAGTATCGCCGTGATTAACATTGAAAGAAAGTATGCAAACAAGACAATGCAGAATGACATGCAAAGGATTATTCACATATTTGGGTGTCGAAGTAATCGTTCTTCATACTTCTTTTAGAGCTCAAATGGGTACGTTTTATCTCTCACTTCATGGTTTTGTATTTTAGAAATGTTCATCTCGATTTACCGAAAATATTTGCACTATTTTGAACGCCCGTGCTCTCACGGCATGGCGAAGAAAACTTGACGTCATGAAAGAATCATCTTGTGCATCTGTGACCAACAAGTTTCATTCGGGCGAATTATGTTCAGCCCCCCCAACAAAATTTTTCCCGTACGCCGATGACTGATTAGCTGTCTGAAACGCCGGAAGTTGAAAGAGCTTATTCCTCGCGTGGTTGTTTTCGTGAATGATCCGTCGTCGGCGGAGAGAAGGATCGATTTGTCTCTTGTATTGTTTTATGGTTGTATGGTAGGAAAATATGCCTTAATATGTGCCATGGAAATTCCGAAAATTCATATTGTTGTTCATATCTTCTCAGGATTTGCTTTATTTACGGAACTAATGTGAGTGCATCGCTGAGTTGAATCCCTCTGCAAGTTGTTGACCGCTAACAAGGTGCCTTTTGATTTCCATCTTAAAACTGGTTTCATTTGAAAGTTTAGCCGGGAATGACATCTCTGAACGGGGTACGCAAGCGGAGGCTCAATGCGAAAGAAACTTCAATCGCCAACTGTGAAGTATTAGACGAAAAATATCGCATCGCTGTTCAAGTAATTTTTGTAGGCATTATTATAAAAGCTGGTGGCTTAAGTTAACAGACTGGTTGTTTGCCTTCGCTTTTTGTAAAAAATAAACCATGAAAACTGGTGTCCTCGCTCTTTGGCTGTTTGCTTTTGTTTTTAAAGATTTATGTACTGAAAATCGGGGAAAATATTAAGGCAACAGAAAAATAGAAATTTCAGTAAATTAAATTCGAGCGCGCCTAGCCAAAATAATAAAACTAGTAGAACATCGTGTCGCCGTTTTTTCGAAAACTTTTTACCTTCTACGCCAACAGAAATAACCTTCGAGATCTCCCTTAATCTCGCAAGTGTGCTGACTGTTTTATTTTTAGCTGAAAAAATTTACAGATAAAAGCTTTTTTTAAGTCAGTCAGTCTGCATTTTTCCCACGCGTGAAAAATTTGAATACTAGGAAAACAAGCGACGGAAGTAATTTTGGTTGGCTCATTTGGCAAATGTCAATCAATCAAAAAAGTGCGCGGCAGACGTTTTGCAGAAGGTTTGTATCAGGCTCTCTTTTCGTTTTGCCTTGCCAGCGTGAATGTAATTTTCAAAGCGAAACGAAAATAGAGCCTGGTCTCAGGTTATAACCAATGTAGCTCGCAAAGCAGAGGCGTGATAGGGCACGACTCTGGGGCGCAGTAAATTAAGCGAGCTCTAGCATTTAGAGAACAAATCTTGTGTATAAATAGTAAACAAAAGCGGTCGGACACAAGAACCTTGAGGGAAACCCCATTTTAAGTCTCCTTTATGCAGATTCTTTACGATCTCCCTTCCAAGTACGATTGAACGAAAGAGACACCTAGTATTATTTGAAGCGATTGTAGTAAAATCCCATGGTCAACGGTGTCGAAGGCGGCACTTAAATCCAGCAGTAGTAAGAGTGATACATTGCCCTTGTCCACATTCATGAGTATATCATTCGTTACCTTGAACAATGCAGTCTCCGGACTGTGATGGGAGCGATAAGCAGATTGCAATTGAGGGAAGAGATTATTTGTAATCATGTCACAAACTGCAAGTTGCTTATCAGACGAAAATTCTTGAACAGCAGATCGAGGCCGGGCTTTTTTAATGATGGGTATACTACAGCAGTTTTCCAGGTTTCAGCAAAATATCCAGTATGCAAGGAGAATCTGAGATCTGAGAGGCCACCACAAGCTCTGTCAATTTAGACACAAACTGCAAGTTGCTTATTAGACGAAAATTCTTGAACAGTAGATCGAGGCCGAGCTTTTTTAATGATGGGTTCCAGGTTTCAGCAAAATATCCAGTCTGAGTCTAAACATGAAGATGCAAGATTCGTTCTTTCCAGATGTAATCACATGACGAACTGTCTCAGTCAGGCTTGGCATTGGAAGTGGGAAAATACAATATTACCAGATTCAGATTCCAGGTTGGGCTCTGGCGTTGACAGCAAGAATGTCGTTCAGCACTGACCTGATATTGGTAATCCCGGCAATAAAAAACTGACCCATTTTGTTTGCAAGAAGGGAAACAGAATGTGTGGAAGAGATAGATCTTTCTTCATATTCAATAAACTCTTACTTGCCGCGAACGGCCTAATCTGGTCTGTGCTGTTATCTTCGATAAACTGATCATATAGTAAACACGGCGTGTCTCATTCATAAAATTTAACACACGATTTCTTTCCTTCTTAAAAGCAGCAAGATCAACAGGTAATCTTGTAGCTCAACACGTCTTTTCAGCATTTCGTCTCAAGCGTTTGGCATTCCTAATATCTTCATTGAACCACGCAGCAAGAAGCCTGTCATTAATGTCACGAGTTAAGACAAGTGCATACATATCCAGTCGAGATCGTAACGACTCATTATAACAGCTGACTAGAGAGTCTAAGTCGTTAGGTGGATCATGATAAAGCTGAGAAGAAGGAATGGCCTCAGAAATTGGTTAGGGTCAATTGATTTCATTTTCCTGAACTGCACATGCGTGACATTAGCTTGAGGTCTATCAGATCTTATTTGACAGAAGACTAGAAAATGGTCGGAGAATAACTCACAGCAATGAATGTTATCAGATGTACGAGTGATAATCAAGTCAAGTGTATGGCCAAGTTCATGCGTAGTAGACAAACATGCTGCGTGAGACCCATTGACTCCAGTATATCCAACCGGTAGGTCCATACGGATGTTAAAATCGCCCAAAATTATCAATGGCTCACTTGACATGACCAGAGACTCGAGGTAATCGGTAAAGGGCCCACTATAAAATGTGGCCGTGGTCACAGGATGTTTAGCAGAATATGGAGGCCTGTAATCTGTAACGAGTCGTAAACGAGAAGTAGTTCCTACGAAACTTAATATTTCGTTTATAAGTTTACTAGGAAACTTATTCCCACCATACATCAACAGTTCTTTACATTGTTGATTCTTTGTATCCCTCAGTGACCAGAGACGCTCTTACAATTTTACTCTCTCACAGGTGTTCCCATACTCTGGATAGTGTTGGGAGTTTCCGTGGCTCTTTCTGCTTTGGTGGTGGGGATAATTGTGTACCGTAAGAGAGCAAAGAGGAATGAACGGTATTCCATAAAATGTTATTGTCTATAGGAATGATTAAGGTGTATTATGATAATGATATGCATGCGGAAATAGACGATATTTTTCCTGTGTAATTGTCTCTCTTTAAGTGTCCGTCTCACTCAGTCAATTCGCGCTGGTGAGTGACCTTCCTTACACACCAAGGCGATGTAACCTTTATCACCTTGTATGAACTAGGAAGCCATCTCTGATTTTAGCATTACCACCAGCCCATGATTAATGACAACGAATTTCATTATCATTTAATTTGCACTATTTTCTTTAGGTCCAGTGAATCTGACATTGCTGAGTTTATGTTGCTGGAAGTCCCACACGAACGGGTTACTATCATGGAGGAACTGGGACGAGGCGCTTTTGGAAGAGTTTATAGGAGCGTAATGAGGGGGTTACCTGAAAAGAATACATCCTCCAAACCCAAGGATCAAAGTTTGGATTCGCATGAGGGACGTATTGTTGCTACAAAGGTTCTACCAGGTGCGTGAATTCAGAATGTGGCAGAAAGATGACTTACTCTTTCAGCAAACGCTATTTACGGGGGTGATTCTTATTAATAACAGGCAAGAGAGCCTCTCTTGTAACAGGTTTGAGTATTTAATCTAATAGATAGCAAACATTATATCGTGGAAAACAGCATCTCAATGCACCAGTCGGTAACAGTGTGATGTACCTCAGGGGCCCATTTTAGATCTTAAATTTTAGTTTCTACTTATATTAATGACCGCAATTGACCACACAAATTAAAGTAGACATAAAATTCTTCAGTGAGATCAGAACATTGATAAGGTGTGTTCCAAGGTTAGTCGTGTTATAAGTGGTCTTAGACAGTCAGGATCGAGATTATGTCACATTAAATGTACTAAAAAGTATATAGCGCTTTTAATCGATGCCTGTGTTTAAGCGAAAACCGAGCGGGCGTCTTTTAACAAAACCACACAGATATAAAAAATGAAAAACAGAGCAGGCTCCATGATCACTTCTCAAGGGTGTGACATGATGACAGATTATCTCTTTAAACCAATTCAAAAATGTTAGTCCATGCCTTCGTAATGTGTAGATTAGTGGTTCTCTTATGTGATCTTTCGAAATACATTATTCACATGTTTCAGTCACTTGAGAACTTTATCTGATGGTATAACTGCAGCTTCACTTAGAGAACTACATTGGCTTTCCTTGGAGCATAAGTAGCGGATTTTAAATTATTCATGTTCGAGCTGTAATCGTCATTTGTTTCAAACTTACAAGCCTGTTAGGAGTTTACGATCATCAACCATGAACTTGTTAATCAGTGACACCCAGATCAAGGCTAAAATTTTATCGGGCGATCATGCTTTTTCGTTTTGTGCCCCTAAACTTTGCAATGATTCTCCAGAGCACTTACAGTGTAAAATGGAGTTTGAATGTTCGTTCTTCTAAGAGCAATCTTAATAAAAGCTTTAAAAACCTCTAAGCGTTATTTTTATTTCGTACTTTTGTTTAACAATTTTTCCTTTTTGTAATGTTACTAGATACTGCTTTCTAGTCGTTTAAGTTTAAAACATTTATTTTATGACGATGACGGTGAGCCGAAAACCCTTGGTGAAACCCAACTACAAAGGCATACTGGGATGTCCGAGTCTATGCAGAGTCAATGAAAGTGAGCCAGTTGGATAGATGCGTCAGGATTACAGATGTATACTCAAGGAAAGTCATATTACCGGAGATAAAGTACCCGTGGATCGAGAAGAGAGAAGCAATTAAAGAACACAAGACGTGGCGTCTAGAGTTAAAGGGACAAGTTTCCGGACTTAAAGATCTTCCAATATTACGTCATCTTACATGTCGTGCTTGCTGATCGTTAGATGAAGAGAACTATGACGTTTTTTCTTTGAGACTTTTTTTATCTACGTCACTTAACTTAGGGAACCAATTTTTTAACAAATAGATTTTTTTCTCAAGCAGAAATTAGGACCTCAGCTATTGACTGTGTTTTATTTTCATAGGTTACATATACTTTCATTTTAATTAGTTCTTTTTTTCTTTACATCTGGGTTTAGTTGTTTAGTACTAACTGATATCGTGTAGCATTTACATAGGTTACAGTTACCGGATTTTTTTAAAATGTCCTTTTTTTTTTCTTCAGAAAATGCCAAGGAGGAGGAAAAACGGCAGTTAGTTCAAGAAATTGAGCTGATGAAGGAAGTCGGAACACACCGTAATATTGTGAGCATGCTCGGCTACTGGATCCAATCACCTCCCATTATGTTAATCATGGAATATGTTCCAAACGGAGATCTTCTTCACTGGCTCAGAAACAAAAGGCAACAGGTATCATTACTTTATAAGCTGTATCAATAAAAATTTGCTGCCCTCTTTTTTGCCTTTTGTTCAAAAAATACCTGGCAGGCTCTCCATTCGCAATAGTGCTGCGCTTAGGTATTATCTATAGAACTGAAAATGCAGACAAACAAATTCCTCAATTTTGTTTGTCTTTTTGTCAATGAAATGTCAAGTTTGTCTGACTTTTGTCATGAACTAACAAAAATAGCACACATGAGAAAAACATTGCAAATTGGTCACTCTGACGTCATTAGTATTCTGTGCTGCACTTTAATTTTCTAATGATCATCCTGCTGGGTGTGTATGCGTTTTTTCTTACATTGTGTGGTCTCTTAAGGCAGAAAGAAAATCCTCTATCTCACCACGCGTCTAAAAACCATCGTCTTCAGTAAAAATAATAAGATGCTAAGCAACTTGATGTGAGAATTTGTACATGTTATCTATAATTTAAGTTCTCAAAGACAGAGGTGCACTAAAAATGTAGATGTGAATGCAACCGGATATTCGTATTTTTCCAAACGCGGTTTATACAGCCAGACTTTTTAGATGCTATTCATGAATTCGGAAAACAAAGATCGGTAAATACACAAAAATATGTGTTCATAAAGTCAATAAAGTCAAGCTTGCCCCGGCAGGATCAGTTAAGGTTTCCGGGAAACTGCCCACCTATCCCTCCCCTAAGTGAAAAGGTTGTGTTGATGCTGTCTTAGGGGAGGGGTAGGTGGTCAGAAGAGAAAAAAAAGTACTTGACGTTTTGAGCGTTTCCACCAGGGGGTACTCCCACCCAATAGGATGAGGCTCTCCATCCTTAAATATAGCATCCTTGTTGCCCTTATTAGCGCAGTGTTGCTGACGTGATCCTTAGATAGGGTACCGTTATTCTATCAGGTAAAATTCACGTGCGTCAATGCCTAACACACGAGAAACAAATCATAGATCTGTTAAAACTGAACTTTACCCCAGAGCTGATTAGGAGCGCGATTTAAGGAAGTTATTTTTCTGTTTCCACTGATTCTTAGGTCTTGTTTTTCCCTTGAACTGGGCTTCATTTTCCATGTTTGGGTCTTTAATAGGATATTGGTTATCGCTTGTCTCAACTATTCGAAATTTTTGAGAGTACCCCCCTCCCCCCAGGTGGGCGTTAACCTTTTCTGGTCAGCATGAATCACGGGATTACTAATTGTGGAGCTACGCTATTGTTTGAACATGGTAAGAAGACAAGAGAGCGAATCCCTCAGTGGCCCATGATAATTTTTTTAATCTATTTAAAGTTCGCGCGCGTGCTGCGAAGGTTATTTTTGTCTGTTGCTTCCGTGACCCGCGTGGTCTACTTTCACGTGAACGTAGTAATTAGCGCCAGGAGCCGATACTAATCGGCTCATGTTGTTGACATGTTTTTGATCAGCTCGTTCCGCTCATAATTTAGGAATGAATTTCATTTACAAAGGGATTGCTGTATTGGAGTCAAAATTTCACTTTGAGATTAAAGATTGAGATTTTCTAACGGCTGGTAGCCTCATTCAAAGTAACAAATATTGAATTCAGACACACTGTGAAAGCCAAAGGCAAAAGTGATCACGCGCAAAACACGAAACCCTTAATAAGTGGCTGGTTTCAATTATTTATGCAAATTTCCAAGATATTTTTTCTCTTTTTTCCAGGAACATGTTTCGTTCCGAAACAGTACATTTGCTTTTAAGAATTATTCTTGAGAGTTTCAAACCGCATTACTTCTTCTTAACGTCTAATATTTGCGATGAATATTTTGCTGTGCGAACACAAATCCGGTCAGATGCTTCAAGCTGTTAAACAGTCGCTAACCTGCATGCCAGAGACTTTTGATGCGCGGTTTCCGGTTTCGGTCAATTCTTTATAGTGAGCGGTGTGCCCACATTTGTCTAGCGCCCCCTCAAAATTCAAAAGTGTGGCGGTCAAACATTCCTGTGTGAACCCACTTTGAACCTATTTTCTCGTTACGTGTCAACGGTTGGACCCAAACTACGGTATCACAGTTCGCGGGTGTGCGTAGATGTCGCCGGAAGAGACAGTTGTCGTTCTAATACAATAGGTTGTTGGTTGCTTATATATTGATATAGCGAAGACCTCAATAAGCAGTTTTCGTAGAGTCGGAACCGCTTTCTCCGGCCAACTCCCACAAGGCAGGACCATTTTGCTCTTCAGCAGCTACTCTGTAGGCTTTTGTACATTATGCTAGCATTTTTTCGAGCATTTTAGTGAGGCAAAAGCATTGAGCATTATTCGAGCATTTAAGTGCCATTTTCCCCGGAAAATTAATTTTTCCGAGAAAATAAAATAGAAATTAACTTTTTTCAGGAGCCCATGCCCCACGAGCTCCTGCGTTTTTAAAGAAACTGAACACTAAAACTCAAAATTCACAAAAAACCTAATACAGCTGTTTCTTTTGGTTGTATTTATGAACTTGTACACGTTGTCGTTGTTACTTGCAACGCTTGCACGTTTTTGTAAGTGTAAACTTTGAAATTAATTTTAAAAACTGTTTGTATAATGAGCATTATCCGAGCATTTTAGTGACTTTTTGGGGGAGACCGAGCATTTTAGTGGGAAAAATGGAGCATTAAGGTGGAGCATTTTAGTGGGGAAGCAAAAGCATAATGTACAAAAGCCTACTACTCTGACCAGATTTTTCCACGGAGAAATCTTCTGACTCGTCGACGAAAGTAATACCAAGTTTGCGTGTCATATCGCTTGCTGTGGGTGATCAGAAGTAAAATGAAATACCCGCCAAGTTTAAAATTACATAACGCCACTCTAACCGACCAATAAGGTGGCGTCCTTAAAATAACCACGTAGTATGACACAGAACCAAGAATAGATTGAAAATAATTTTCATGGGAAGAGGGTCATGTATGGGGGATTCGCTCTCTTAGATCATTCTCTCTTGATTCACCATAGTTGAGCTCCGCCATTTGATAAACCGTCCTTGATTCAAGCTAACAAAGGGCTTCCACTCAAAATGCCCGTCAGCTTTTCGATCCACGGTCTTTCAATGGTGGCAAGATGAGTTATTCAAATCAACCCATAATACCAGTGAGAGTTTTGCTTTCCACCCTTCGACCGACGTAGTAGAAAAGTTTGTTTTTAAAAAACCCTTCAAAATATTTTGGTGGAGATAATGATTGTCCGTCCCGAAAGCCCTGTACGAGATATGACGTCACAAGTGGCATTAGGTCAAGGCAAATATTCAAAAGCACACGTCGCATTTTTGGGACTGTGTATCTTATAATGTCACAGAAAATTGTAACAAAGCAGAAGAAAAGCTTTGTTTCTATTGAAGTTTAATTCGTTTGAATTTTCCGTGGACGATTTAAAGAAAGTTGGCCCATAAGGTATTCCCGGCTAGATTTTCAGTTTAACGTCGGTTAAGTAATCTTTCAATTCACAGGGATTCCTTTTAAATACTGGGTAAAAATATTTCGCCTACCCAACTGATAGTGTTGAAATTGTTTCTGCTGACAAAACCGTTTCATGATTAGACGGAATTCATTACAATATTTTTGCAGCTTACAATGAAAAAGAGTCGTGAAAGTGATGTCGTTGAAAGGCTTAAGCCTTCTGTTCCTGAGAGGCCGAAATTGGTGTCCAAGAACCTGCAAACAAAAGATGTCCTGGATGAAAACCTGAAAGAAAAGAACAGGGAAAGAAATAATGAAGAAAATGGAAAAGACGGTGGTTACCATTCCAGCGGCACGAAGGAAATTAAAATCGACCTGGACGACGTTGAAAGAGGAATTCTAATCAACGATGCTCCTCGATCTGAGATGAAACCTTCTTGCTTAAACCTGGGTTACGAAGATGACAAGGAGGAAGAAGAAAGTGACAATGTCAACACGTCATTTCATCAAAATGAACGGCGAAAGTGGTCGGTTTCGTCGGTGATGGTGTTACCTTCGATCAGTATTGCCCATTTCTCCAAAGAAAAAGAGCTCACTCCCGCTGAGCCTTTGAGAAACGTCGAAGAAAAGATCACCATCGAGAAAGAAGAAGGCAGCTGTGAGGGCAACGAAGATGATGAAGACCTTTCTGGGAAAGAAGTTCTTTGTTACGCGTGGCAGATTGCTAAAGGGATGGTAAGAACTTTTTCGACTGAAGAATGTCTTTAGCAATTTAGTCATCGTTTGCAAATCACAAAAATCTGCCTCTTCCCCGTATTTAAAATACTTTACTACTAGTTTTTTCTGTGTCTGCAAGTATTATGCTATCTGGACATGAGACGGCAGATTTTTCAAGCATTCAAACTGCTGCGTTAATTATAACAGATTATTATAGGGTTAACTACTATCTCGCTGAATTTTTCGTGAAACATAGCACACATAAAATTGAGCCGTTTGATTTTAAAAAAGCCTAGAAGTCACATGGAGCCGTCGTGAAGGTACCTATTGAAAAATCAGGTCTGTTCGTATTTTCGAAAAGGTGTCCAATGAATACAGCCATACGACCTGAATAAGGCTAAGCTATCAGTTATTTAATTTGAATCGTACAAGCCTGACATTCAGGAACGTTGCCAGCTTTTTGGCTAGTTGTAGGCCTGGCTGACTTTCATTTCCACATATCCTGAAAATTGTACGCATGACCAGTACGCACTGACCTCACCGACACTTTGAGCTCTTGTGTTTTTTCAGCTGACTCTTACAACGCATAATTTATTACAAGCGGTAGAGTGATCAAACCAAAAATTTGAAGGCCCAGGCCTACAGGGCTATGGGCTGGATACGCCCCTGAGAAAAGAAGGGAAGTAGAGGAAAGAAAAAGCAATGGTTAAATTTGTTCTCGGGAATGGAAGACTGAGCAGCAAGAACTTTCTAGATAAATACTCCCGTACTCGGAATCTTGGAAAGCACAATAAACGGTCTACCAGTGGAACTGATGATTGAAGGCAAGGGATTGCTTTTGTAAACGGTCACTATGATGGTATTTGCTAACTATTGTAAGCTCAATTGATATATCTGGTGGCTCAGCTGTATATTTGGCTTTTGGGTTTCGCAGATAACTCCCTTCTGGTGATCCGCATAACTCTGCCTCATCCAATAATTGCTGTTTATTGATTGGTATGAATGAACCTTTTTTAACGAAAAAATCTAATCTCTAAAAGAATAATGTTCACTGAGGTATGCCGTTTTGGGTGACTTCGAAATAGAAATCAGCAGTATAGTAAGAACCAATAGGTTTTTTTCTCTTTTTCGGGCGTGGCAGGCTAAGGAGGGCTTTATTCCACTCACCTTAAGTCTCCCTGAAAAACAGCAACAGGTGTCAACGGGCTTTCTTCCGCGGTTGAAAACTCAACTGAAAACCTTATTTTTTCAGCCAATATTCATCCCTTCGAGTTATCGAGAGTAAAATTGTATGAAAGTGATCTGAAGGAAAACAAAAATTACTTCGAGTTAGCGGGAGTTTCGAGTTATCGAGGGTTCGAGTTACCGACGGTAAAGGAAATCCAGGGGAAATCGATTCTGGTTCGAGTTAGCGAGGGTTCGAGCTGGAGTCGACTGTAGTTCACTTAGCTTGTTCAACTTTGACGGCTTTTTGTACTGAAAAGTATACGTCGCGGGGATTTCTTAGTCAATTCCTTAATTTGTTTCTTGTTTTCCAACAGCTGTGACGGAAATCCTCCCTCCATTCTTCATGAATAGACCGACGATCACTTCCTCCCGCTTTCCAGACCGTTTGCCAGGCACAGCGTGCAGTCGCTTGTTCAAGGCTCTCGATAGTAGGGTGGCACCGGCAAAAATAAGGCAAAAAAGCGTAAGGCACCGGCAAAAAAGTGTAAGGCACTGGCAAAAATATAAAAGCGTGATCTAGGAAAAAGGGGCGATGGCGGGCTATCTTTGAGCCTGGAACAGACGTTTCATTGTACTTGGTTGCTTTTCCGCCAAATCGTTAAATCGGGAGTTCGTTTACAACGATATGCCTATTAAACTGCTATCTCCCTGCCATATCGTAAAATCGAGCTTCCATTTTAATTTCATATTGGAAATGTTTTGTTGATCTAAAGGTATCTGGTAACTAAAAATTGTTTGAGAAAAAATTTCATTATTTCTGTGCCAGGAATACTTGGCCAGCAAATAGTCAGGTGGCTAAAGGCTCAGATCTATACAGAGCGGACAAAAGCACCAAACTTTGCATGGTTGTAGCTTAGGGCATGTTAGTCAATATTAGGATCGGTGCCCACAGCTACCTCCTCAGGATTTGCAGCAACTGCTCTCTGAAGTTCTTCAACAACCTTCCATGATGGGTGCCCTGTGCTGAAAATTGCAATCACTTTTTTTTTGCCATTTTTTATGAAAATCACATAAAAAGGGAAGTAGATGGAAAAAGAAACTGTATTAATACTATTATTATAGAAACCAATGACTAAAACAAGTCAACTTAATAATACAGCAATTCTGATATACCATGGTGGGTATCCTGTGCTATAAATATCAATTCCTTGATTTTTGCTATTATTTTGATGAAAATCACATGAAAGACAAGAAAATAAAAAAAGAAATTGTATTATTATTGAAACCAATGACAAAAACAAGTCAACTAAAGGGAAAATCCAAGGAAGATGTTTTCAGACGCGTACTCAGTCTCAAATAGCCTTTCAAGATGGCGGCTTGAAGGTGTCTTTTCATGGACTGTAAGTGTCTACTAGAATAAATTGCCGTTTTTTAGGGGAAATTGTGCACAATTTGAATCACGACATGTTTAAGTGAAGTTTTAAGCTCTTCTTGGTGATAAATTTGTTATCGAAAGCCACATTTTCGCTTCATATTTTGTGCCGATTATGAATGACTATACTGAGCTTATTAACTTACTGGTTAGTTAAAGGTTTCTGAAGCTGAGATGTTTTCTACACACCAGGATGGATATTAACTGGGATCGTTGTTATATTTATCAAGAATAAACAAAAGAAGATTTGAGAAGCCCACTGGTTTAACGGTACAAGCATTAATTTATAGAACGCTCCTTGAAAATGTACTAAAAAGGCTGACGTGCGAATTAGGCATACATGTCAGAAGAACGCAAGAAGAAAAGTGGAGCAGCGTGGAAGGCCGAGGAAAAGGAGAAATTGAATAAATCAAGGGCGTTTGTTGAACTCACTGAGTACATAGCAAATGCAGTGGACACTGATACACATTTCTTCATACTTACTGAACTTCATATTAAGCTGTATTCGTTACAAACAAAGGCACACACTTTGCAGTCCTACTATAGTGCCAGTCTTACAAGCTCGTTTGGTGCCACAATCTCCAACTTGCTGTTTCTGATCTACTTCAACATGCTTTTTTCTCTTTTCTAGTTTGCTTTTTCTAACTTGGACGTAAGGTGACAAGATTGATGCCACTTTGCACTTCAGTAACTTGTTTACTACTGTAGTGATTTCAATATGAAACTTAATTGCAACAAGACGGCACAGTCCTCTTTCTTGAATTCTAGTAAATTGTCAAGGAGCTTTCCATAAATAAATTTTCCGTTAAATTAATGGGTTTCTCAGATCCTCTCTTTTCGATTCTCACCCTAGGTAAATATGACAACGATCCCAACTGATTTCCATATTTGTGTGTAGAAACGAGTTTAAACTCAATCATGATAAGACTGAAATCATGCTTACACTGTATCTTGTCGATGTACCGTACTCGTCCACCCTTTAGCAACGTCATTATGGGAAATGCAAAGCTAAGAATCACCACCA